>NW_025936713.1:0-161816 GCF_000764305.2 Hyalella azteca | reverse complement strand
TGTTCTTGTAGTTGTTCTTGTAGTTGTTCTTGTAGTTGTTCTTGTAGTTGTTCTTGTGTTGTTGTGTGTGTTCTTGTAGTTGTTCAAATGTGTTCTTGTAGTTGTTCTTGTGTTGTGTGTGTTCTTGTAGTTGTTCTACCGCCTGCCACATGTGCTTTACACGTCGACCTGCCCGCCTTGCTGCTATTAGTCTACGGACTATCTACGTAATGTATAATAATAAATCAAATATCAATATAAGCGTCACACTTCTCAGAACAATGTTGCTTGTTTTCATATTTTAACTGACAGTGGTGAGAGTTATTTTCAAAACTTGTTGGAGTTTTTAACTTATCAACTATCAGCCTATCAACAAAATTTCATCAATTTTTCAATCTATCAGAAAATAAATTATTAGTTCGAATAATTTATATCTGGGCATCTTATACGCATCATCGCACATGAAATATATTGTTAACAGCTTTTCCAAGAAGAATTGTTCATTGATTGGTCAGCCTATTAGTGGTTTCAATTAGTTAACTCGTAATTAACGTTGTTTCCAAGTCATTTGACAGGTTGGGCAGATGTTGGGTTGGATTGGGACAGGTTGGGCACCTAAATTCAGCCAGCAGAGGCGCTCTAAGGCCTAAGCTTTAATGATATCGATACCTAATTAAATAATTGCCGTTCTGAACGCCGGCCTAATATCTATTCGTTTCTGTTAAGCAGGAATGTCGAGAATTTCATGACATCCAAAGAACACCAAAGTTGATTATCTTTACTTTTTGTACTTTTTGCTGAGGTTGAAACTCGTGTGTTCAGATCAAGGGAGAATATTACTATAATTCATAGAAATAGTTGGGTCATTAATTCCAAATAGTCACAGTTTCTGCAAGTAACTTTGATGTGCACTTTTTGCAGCAATACTGGGTCCGGATGACCCACAACAGGGCTGAAAGTACATCGCTATTTGGACAAGTCTCTCTCATTTTTCTAAGTGATCCGTCGTTGGGAGGCTGGGGCCATACTTTCAAAATTCGCTAAGATAATGTAAGTACTGACGCTCTATTTTCTTGTCTGTGATTGGTGGATTTAGCTTGAAAGGCCGTCAATGATTGGCTGATGAACTTACGATCTCTTAACTTTTTTGAAAGTATAGGCCCTGTCTCTTATACACATCTAGATGTGTATAAGAGACAGGNGTTCTTGTAGTTGTTCTTGTAGTTGTTCTTGTAGTTGTTCTTGTAGTTGTTCTTGTAGTTGTTCTTGTAGTTGTTCTTGTAGTTGTTCTTGTAGTTGTTCTTGTAGTTGTTCTTGTAGTTGTTCTTGTAGTTGTTCTTGTAGTTGTTCTTGTAGTTGTTCTTGTAGTTGTTCTTGTAGTTGTTCTTGTAGTTGTTCTTGTAGTTGTTCTTGTAGTTGTTCTTGTAGTTGTTCTTGTAGTTGTTCTTGTAGTTGTTCTTGTAGTTGTTCTTGTAGTTGTTCTTGTAGTTGTTCTTGTAGTTGTTCTTGTAGTTGTTCTTGTAGTTGTTCTTGTAGTTGTTCTTGTAGTTGTTCTTGTAGTTGTTCTTGTAGTTGTTCTTGTAGTTGTTCTTGTAGTTGTTCTTGTAGTTGTTCTTGTAGTTGTTCTTGTAGTTGTTCTTGTAGTTGTTCTTGTAGTTGTTCTTGTAGTTGTTCTTGTAGTTGTTCTTGTAGTTGTTCTTGTAGTTGTTCTTGTAGTTGTTCTTGTAGTTGTTCTTGTAGTTGTTCTTGTAGTTGTTCTTGTAGTTGTTCTTGTAGTTGTTCTTGTAGTTGTTCTTGTAGTTGTTCTTGTAGTTGTTCTTGTAGTTGTTCTTGTAGTTGTTCTTGTAGTTGTTCTTGTAGTTGTTCTTGTAGTTGTTCTTGTAGTTGTTCTTGTAGTTGTTCTTGTAGTTGTTCTTGTAGTTGTTCTTGTAGTTGTTCTTGTAGTTGTTCTTGTAGTTGTTCTTGTAGTTGTTCTTGTAGTTGTTCTTGTGTTGTTGTGTGTGTTCTTGTAGTTGTTCTTGTAGTTGTTATTGTAGTTGTTCTTGTAGTTGTTCTTGTAGTTGTTCTTGTAGTTGTTCTTGTGTTGTGTGTGTTCTTGTAGTTGTTCTTGTAGTTGTTCTTGTAGTTGTTCTTGTAGTTGTTCTTGTGTTGTTGTGTGTGTTCTTGTAGTTGTTCAAATGTGTTCTTGTAGTTGTTCTTGTGTTGTGTGTGTTCTTGTAGTTGTTCTACCGCCTGCCACATGTGCTTTACACGTCGACCTGCCCGCCTTGCTGCTATTAGTCTACGGACTATCTACGTAATGTATAATAATAAATCAAATATCAATATAAGCGTCACACTTCTCAGAACAATGTTGCTTGTTTTCATATTTTAACTGACAGTGGTGAGAGTTATTTTCAAAACTTGTTGGAGTTTTTAACTTATCAACTATCAGCCTATCAACAAAATTTCATCAATTTTTCAATCTATCAGAAAATAAATTATTAGTTCGAATAATTTATATCTGGGCATCTTATACGCATCATCGCACATGAAATATATTGTTAACAGCTTTTCCAAGAAGAATTGTTCATTGATTGGTCAGCCTATTAGTGGTTTCAATTAGTTAACTCGTAATTAACGTTGTTTCCAAGTCATTTGACAGGTTGGGCAGATGTTGGGTTGGATTGGGACAGGTTGGGCACCTAAATTCAGCCAGCAGAGGCGCTCTAAGGCCTAAGCTTTAATGATATCGATACCTAATTAAATAATTGCTGCTCTGAACGATTGCCTAATATCTGTTCAATCCTGCTAAGCGAGGAATGTCGAGAATTTCATGACATCCAATGAACACCAAAGTTGATTATCTTTACTTTTTGTACTTTTTACTGAGGTTGAAACTCGTGTGTTCAGATCAAAGGAGAATATTACTATAATTCATAGAAATAGTTGGGTCATAAATTCCAAACAATCACATTTTCTGCAAGTAACTTTGATGTGCACTTTTTGCAGCAATGCTGGGTCCGGATGACCCACATGAGGGCTGGAAGTACATCGCTATTTGGACAAGTTTGTCTCATTTCTCTAAGTGATCCGTTGCTGGGAGGCTGGAGTCATACTTTCAAAATTCGCTATGTGAACGTAAGTACTTACGCTCTATTTTCTTGTCTGTGATTGGTGGATTTAGCTTGAAAGGCCGTCAATGATTGGCTGATGAACTTACGATCTCTTAACTTTTTTGAAAGTATAGGCCCCGGAGTGCAACACGTTCCATGAACCACGGCTGCCAGACTGAGCAGCGGCTGAATTGTAACAGGACGGGTTTTCACTGAAGAAATATATTATTTTGATTTTTCTAGTTTAAGGTTTTTGTGGATTGCAACTGTGTTATTATTTGCTAAAGTTTAGGTGAAATTACAACATTTAAAAAGTTCTAATTTAATTTTTTGTAATGTTCATAACGATGTATTTCCAGCTGAAATATTTTATTCGCTTATGATACTTTCTCAGTAGGTTAGACATGTCTGGTATCAGAGGTTCGGTAAAATTTCATATCACGAAATGAATCCTAAATGTTTGCTACCCATTATTTTACGGAATTTTAAAATCGATTAAATTAACATTAATTTTTTTCAATCTTTCAACTGAACGTTATAAAGCTGATCAAATTTTCGCATTTTATTCGACCATTTTTTACAGCCATGATCTGATGAATGGCACAGGTGCGAGGAGCTCTATAACTGCACTGGCCATAAGGATAACTCTATTAAATGTCAATTCCAATAAAATGTATCTGGTTAGAACATTTCCACATTAGAAAAAAAATTGCAATGGCGGCTTATGTAACAGACTAGTCGAAATTAAAGTTTTACTGATATAACTAAATTATTATTTATTAATAGATAAATATTTCTCGAAAGGTTACACACAGGCAGCTGGGCTGTGATAGAGATTTTTTTTTTTACTTCAGGAGACTTTAATGATCTATCACCAGGAAAAATTTCTCCGTGAAATTCAATGCACAGAAAAAACGCTTGTTAAACTTCAATTAAAAATTAATGTTTTATAAAGAAAATGTCAATTTTCACGCTTCTTTTTATTCATATTAGAATATGAAACAACTTCCTTCACAGTCTCAGGGAATATGCAGGTAATACATATTTTCTATTGATTTCGCATGCATATTTGCTATTTATCTTCTACATATCTTCTTTCCAGAAAATGTATTTTCTGCGAGAAGATATTTATTAGAAGATATTTTCTGCATATCTTCTTGTTCCAGAAAAACGTTCACTCCCTCCTTCAATCTTGTCTAAAAAATTCGATTAATTATTGAAATAAATTATTATTTATTTATCATCTACCCCTGAATGAGGGGTATAACTAAGGACTTTTATTTCTTTAGCAACAAGTGTTCAGTTAACAGGGTCTGAACTGTCATGTGTTCAGTTAACAGGTCTTGTAAACGAAGGCAGGAATGCAATGGTTGAGATGGCTCGATTCAGCGAGCCTGTTTACTGCCTCGTGAGGTTGCTCTAAATGATAATGAAAACTTCTCAATACAATGGGTGAGACGTGGCGCTTTTATCGAGGCTATTAACACAATAATTGAGTAAAGTACGGGAAACTAACATCTTTAATTAATGTTTAAAAATGAGGGGGAGAGAATTGACGGATTAGGCGTTGTCGGCAAAAACATCCATGTGCAAAGTATCGAATATTGACACCTGTTGATAAAATATAAACGGATGTACTACCAAATTTAAAATTGGTTGTAGAGAATTACTTGATATTTTATGATAGCTTATTTGCAAACATCGACAAACAAGAAGATAAAAATAACGATATTTTATGAATTCTTATTTGCAAACATCAATAAACAAGAAGATAAAAATATCGTCATTAAATTCAAGTCGTCGACGAAGTTTCCAGAGATTTCGGTGAGAAAACTTCGCATCCCGTATTTTTGACTGGAATTGAATTCGCTCACAATCACGTTTGTTCCAGGGAATCCATTTTGATGAAGTATTTGACATTCTTTCAACTTTCGGGAATAAGTTGAGAAAGTTTTCCCTAGGTTGTTTATCTTCATTTTCTAGAGATAATAGAAAATTGTTTTCTGGCTAGAATTCCAAGGGCCACTTAATAATAGCCAGGCAGGAACAATTAACATAACATAACATAACATAACATAACATAACATAACATAACATAACATAACATAACATAACATAACATAACATAACATAACATAACATAACATAACATAACATAACATAACATAACATAACATAACATAACATAACATAGTGATCTCGGCGCTGATGTGCAGGCCTGATGTGGCCTGTCGCCGATTCAACAATGGGTGCTAGGCATTTCAAATCTGAACATATATTTTTCCATAGCTTTATCTAGTCTGTTATTGAACGCGTTCATACCTGGAGCGCCAATGATGTCATCGGGGAGGCTGTTCCACGTGTCGGTGATTAAATAAAGAGAATATTATTAAGAGATTAAATAAAGAAATAAAGTCTTTCGAAACGGAGCGCAGCCGTGGGTAACAAAATTGACTCGTAAACAGGCCCTGGGCCCAACGCTAACCATCAGCATGCAATATCTACACATAGCCTCAGATCAATGAGCTGTGGTAACTCCGGCTAACAGTAAATCCGCTGTGCACAACTCAGCCACTGCTTCACAGCGCCGGAGCCCAACTGGCCGGAGTGCAACAGGCCCTACCGCAACAGGCGGCGCAGGTTAGGTTAGGTTAGGTTAGGTTAGATTAAGTTACGTTAGGAGTAGCTGTTGCGGTAGGGCCTGTTGCGCTCCGGCCAGTTGTGCTCCGGCCTGTATGCGCTCCGGCCTGTGACTGAACTGCGCTGTTGTGGTGGGCGCTTTGTGTCAAAAGCCGTGAATATGCCCGGCTGCGTTACGCTCGGGAAGGTATATGAATCGCACTGTGGACTTGGGCTATGCTGACCTCTAGCTATCCACCCTTTCGAAATCTCCATTTAAATCTTCTTTATTTCAGGTTTGCTAAACTGCGGGACAGAAAACGCTGCAAATAAATAGAAAGTCAAATAAACAAAAAATAAAAGTGTTTCCTATAATTAAGGATTCAGGGTTAACGACAATGAAATCATAATATTGCCAGATGTATCACAATGAGTCGCTTATGACTGCAGGTTATTGAACTTACGTGAATGGCAGACCTAGTCTAAATTGTAAACTTAAGGTGGAATTTGGTTGCTTTACCCTAGTCCTGAGAAATAGACAAATTACGTTGCACTGGTGATAAATATACATACAGAGCATGACTCACTAAAATACAAGTTCAACGGAAGAGATAAGATTCACAAATCACAATAAATTGACAAATCATGTATAACACTTAATCGGACTATGGAGTAGCTTAGCTGTAGCGCTACTCCCAGCAGAAGTTATCAACACAATGAGCGGGCGGGGCGGCCCTGAATTTGGAAACTGTGACATCCGCGCTATTATCGTACGAATAAAAAATTACACGTCATGCGCGTAATGGACATGACAAATTGTATTTTATCAGTATCTTTTATTCCACGTTTTCTTGATTCCATGTTAATTGTTATAGATTCAAAATGCATACCAAAACAAAATAGAGATATACAAATCTCATGAATTGATCCCAAATTATATCTTGAAAACACTTTATTCATTCAGGTTCTCGAAATAATTTGCATTTTTTCTTCGTAGCCTCTTACAGTTAGGGCAGTTGAAGGGCTTCCCCAAACTCAGTTTCCACCAGAACTTAGAGTAACGAATTACTCGAAATAACGAGTTTATAATAATAATAGTAGCAGTTTCAGCGTTTATTAGGCCGTAGGCCTGTCACCGATTCGTAACATCGCTCCCGTATCAAAATAATAATTTTGTAAATAACGTCGGATGACTGAAGAAAGCCAGGAACGGATCAAAATTAGTACGGAACTCCACTTTCAACCCTCGTTTTGAAATTTGAAGGAAAACTAACTTCATTTTTTTTACATTTTTTCCCGACACGATAAGCCGCTGTAAATTTTTAGCGACTGGCTTCAAACAAATACAAGTAAATTTTGAAATTTTTAGAATTTGCCAAATCAAATCAAATATGATAACGGTTTTGTGCTTTAAAGCCAAAATGTACGTAATTTCATAAAGAGTTAAAACATTGGGAACAAATGTTGAAACCTCTAAAAAAATAACTGAAAGAAGACAAGACTATCGGAGAGAATTTAAACCGACTCTTTCGTTGTGGGGATTTCAGTTTTATCATGAAAACAAAGCGAAGGAGGAATAATTGATTTAACAAAGAACCCCCTAATTGGACGGGATGTCCGAAACCTTGTACGTGTTCTGGATACACACGGGACCGTATTTGTCGCGTCTCTGATCAGTATCTAGTCTCTTAGTCTCTTGTTTTGAACGAGTTCAAATTGATGTATAACAAACAACCAATGCACTAAATTAAAGTAATATTAAGCACAGCGTTTCCGTACAATATGTATATCATTCAGCGAACTGTCAATGCTGCAATTAAAATTTCATTTAATCACCTATGCTCTATAAATAATTTACTTATCACAATATTTACACATAAGCAATACAGAAATTTACGGAATTAATACTAAAGGATACTGTAAATAGGACAGTTATATGATATTATTTATTATTGTATGATATTATTACTCTGCTTATAAATACATAGACTCCCCATAGCGGAGCTTGAACTTCCGTGATCTAAGCCTAATACTCAATGTGACCGACCACATGCATTACAATTCAGTTTTAATTAATGCACCACTAAAAATACCTTCATTTGAGATAACAGATCTCGAGTCGACGTTTCCCTAGAGAGTCACCTTTCGGGTGGGTCAAAATTACCTTCCTTTGAAGGATAATGCATCGACAATGTAGATCATTTATGATAATGTGTGTCGGGATTAAGCTGAACCACACGTCAAGATATCGTAGCTGTTGATCGTCGTACAGTCAAACTAGAATCAGTTTGCCTCCGTCCAGTGATCAGAAAACATCCGGTGATTCAAGTGAGGAATTTTGACGTTAACTGAAAAACCCATTAAAGAATTTTATCATAATAAATAACTGTTTATTAAATTTATAAAGATGGCAGTTTCGTCTGGCAAACCAACGTAAGTACTGTGATTAGAAATGTAATTTTTTGCTCGTTTGTAGACGTACAAACAACTCATGTTCGATCTATTCTGAATTTAAGAGAAGTCTTTGAACGGAAGAGAGTAGTAGAGTTGAAATTGAATTTTATTTTGCATCACATATTCTGGTTGTATTAGTTAACATCATAATTCATAGAGTATTTATCAGGATGAATGCTTCGCAGTTTTATTCATTATAGGAATGAATTCACCACCACGTAAATATATGTGAGGCCTTTGTAACTAATCTACATCCTGAATATCAGTCATTTTCTCTCAAATAATACAAAATTAAACGGACCAAAATGATTTCTCAACATCGTACTTTTGCTCTTAAATGAAACGAAGCAAATCAAATGCCTGAATATTTTAAAGAAGAATTAAAGATAATCGAAACTGTTGTTTGCATGTAGTCCAGCAGCAGTAAACTTGAACTGTACAAGTTTTGCCAGTTCACTATTATTTGGTAACGCCTTAGATAATTTAGATGAACATCTTCACTACTCAACGTATTATAAAATTCCATCGTTAACATCATTACATTACATTAGCACCGTTAACATCATAAAATTACATTGACATATTAAATATCACTGATAACATTAGCGTAGTTAACATCATTACATCAACTTCGTAATTATCATTAAATTACATTGGCATTAGCAATAATGATATTATTCAGTATAAATAAATACTTTAAAAGCCAAAGATTACGATTGGTCGTAAGTCAATGCTCTGAAGCAAGATTCTTGTTGTCTACAGACATGTGTTAATAGCTCTAATTTATCATCTTCTGGCTAGTATCATTCATTATTTATCGGATGAAAAACAATCAGTTAAATTTTCTGGAGATGAAAAACTATATCACTTACAGACGAAAACCCAGATATTCAACTACAGTTCTATTTTTCATCTAGTTGTTCTATCATCCGATGTTAGAACTGGTCTGCTACTTAAATTCTAGTGTCATTTTTAATTCAACCTTCGTTCACTCGTCCCTCACTCCTCACTCCGACTCCTTCAGGCTGAAGGAGTCGGTGCTGGAGAGGGAGATCCGTGAGGCCTGGGAGCGGGAGGAGGCTCACAGGAGGGAGAGGCGCCTGCTGCTGAGTTGTCCTCTGGCCTCACCTAAACCGAACACCGCAACCTTCGGAGATACTTGTAATAATACCAGCTCTAATACCGGCTTTAATACCGGCTGTAATACCGGCTGTAATACCGACTGTAATACCGGCTGTAATACCGGCTGTAATACCGGCTGTAATACCGGCTGTAATACCGGCTGTAATACCGGCTGTAATACCGGCTGTAATATCGGCAACAATACCAGCTATAATTCAAGGCAAAATACCCGCTATAACACCGGCGGTAATACCACGACTAGTAACCGTTTTTATTTTGGCTGTTCCGCCAGCGGTGATGCTAGCAATAGTGCTGGCAATGCTGGTAAAATTATGAGCTATAGAACCAGTAATGGTATTAATAATACTGTCAACAGTACTAGTAATTATACCTACTCCAGCACAACCCATAGTAGCAACAAAAATACAAGTAATAATAACAGCTACAGCGCCAGAGGTCGACACTACAGCGCCAATGGTCCCACGAGACAAACGTCTCATCAGCGAACGGCATCCCTGTCACCTGTCCCGCGTGAGTTGGCTAGAACAGTGACCCTTAAATGGTCCTTAATCCTTCAGTAATCCTTAAATGCTTAGCTAAAGTAGTATTTCTAAAATGGGTAGTAGTTTTACCCAACTATTTCTAAAATGGTAGTACAGGTAGTTTGGTAAAATTTCTAACTCACTGCAATGGTAGTTGGCTGTAATAGTTGCATTAAAACAAGTAAGTGTTTGGCTAGTGTAATCCATCCCATATTTCGTTTGGCTACTCTTTTAATCCGAAAATAAGAGTAGTTTGCAAAATATTATTCGTTAAGTAGTAGTAGTTGGCTGAAAAAGTGATTATTAAATTGTTTTAATTACATAAATAGTAATCCTAAAATAAGAATTGTTGGCTGAAATAGTAATCATAGAATTGTTGAAATTCGCTAATAGAGTAATTTTATACTAAAATTAATTAGCTAAAATAATAGTGCTAGCTAAAATCTTAAAATCGTAATAGTTGGTTGAATTCAAATTCAGTTACAGGCAAATTCACTATGTCAGTTAGAATTGTTGGTAATGGTCTTCCGCGATGGCTGTAGATATATCATTAAAATAATTTAGTATCAATTCTTCTGTTTTTCGAGTTCATATCTGTATACTCAGCAAATGTCCCGGTTTTATGTTATCTAATCACTAATTGGTTTGGAAATGCTCCTCCGTGACTTGACCGTCACCAGTCGCACTTATCTGCGAGTATTTTAAGAGGTGAAGCTTTCGCAGGTGGCAGCTGCATTGGCAACCACTTTCCAGAAAATTTTCTACTTTTCTGTATTACCAACCCGATATTTACTGGAATAATGCACTTGCGAATTTCTGTTTAGTCTATACGCCGTTAATCTCTAAAGTTTATGTTGGACTTTACCCGCTTCTAAATTTCATTTCATCTGCCTCGAGGTAATGATGATTAACCTGCCCAGGTAATGATTTAACCTCCAACTGAATTTCCTTCTATTTTCTCCTGTGAAATTCCTAATTTATCTTATTACTATAACTAAATTTTTATTCTCCTTCTCCTGTGAAATCCTTTATTTCGCCTCCTACTAAATTTTTCTTTCTTCTCGCCTCTGAATTCCTCTATTTCTCCTCGCCTCTGAATTCCTCGATTTCTCCTCGCCTCTAAATTCCTCTATTTCACCTCGCCTCTGAATTCCTCTATTTTTCCTCGCCTCTAAAATCCTCTATTTCGCCTCGCCTCTGAATTCCTCTATTTCACCTCGCCTCTGAATTCCTCTATTTATCCTCGCCTCTGAATTCCTTTATTTCTCCTCGCCTCTGAATTCCTCTATTTCACCTCCTACTTAAGTCTCCCCTCCTGCTGCAGTCGTGTACATGTCGCCCTCCTCCCACAGAGGGCACCGGCAGCAGGGGTTCACACCAACTCCCGCCCTCTGGCAGGACGCCGAGGAAGGCGGCAGACGAGGGCGAGAGAGGGCGGCCACCCCGGAGAGCCTACAAGGTCCTAGGGCTCTCACAGGACACTGGCGATCGCAAGGTAAATGAAGTTATACAATTTAAAATACCTTCATGCCTGTAAAAATGTGCAAATAACGGGGAGTAAGCCGTTTATAATTATGATAAATTCCATACTAATTTATCTAGTTTATCCTTCCTTCAACATAGCACAGCGTTGAGTGATGTTGAATGCAATTAAAAAATTTTGAAATAATTGCTCCCACGCCCCAGCTTCATGGCGTGAAGATTCATCACATAATTACAGTCTACATGACGAAGAATTCAATTTTTGGGCTTGTACAATACATTTGTGAAGTTCTTTGGATTTTATAGTCTTAATTTGGCACTGGTTTATACCGTCGCCATATTTCTCGTTGGCTAATCAAAGTGGGCCATCGTGTATACGTATTCTGATTTTATCATTTCTATGACTAAAAAGATAATTAATATATAAATAATAGAGAATTAAAAGCTAATCAACAATTATTATCTTTAACTCGAATCTTGAACTTCAGATCTGCGGACCTGTAGGGAAGCCTCCCCGAGGACTCATGGAAAAATTCATAGCGTCGCGGGGCAAGGTGACGTCATCAGCCTTCACGACACCTCCTCTCATCCCCGGTCACCCCGAAAGGGTTGTCAGCAACGGGCTCCAGCCCAGGGTGTGTTGTTAATTTTATCCTGTTGTTTGTTCTGGGTTGGTTCTTGTTTGTCAAAGGTTTTAATTAAATGAAAAATTTCAATATAATAAATTTATGAGGCGTTACTGTAATATCACACAAAAACTTGACTTTCTCACCTGTCTACCTATCCAGATTCCAGTAAGCCAATAAAAACTTACCTTGATATGTTTTGCTGGAAGCACTTTCGATTCTAAA
This sequence comes from Hyalella azteca, assembly GCF_000764305.2. Lineage (NCBI taxonomy): Eukaryota > Metazoa > Arthropoda > Malacostraca > Amphipoda > Hyalellidae > Hyalella > Hyalella azteca. Next base: position 149,672 of record NW_025936713.1, on the reverse strand, counting down.
TGAAGAACAGAAGCTTCCTGGAGATATTAACGCTGTTATTAAAATGGATGCTAATTCATGAATGTTGGTAATTCATAGAGATTGCGTCGCGGGGCAAGGTGACGTCATCAGCCTTCACGACACCTCCTCTCATCCCCGGTCACCCCGACAGGGTTGTTAGCAACGGGTTCCAGCCCAGGGTGTGTTGTTAATATTATCCTGTTGTTTGTTCTTGGTTGGTTCTAGTTTGTCGAAGTATTTACCTCAACAAAAAATTTCAAAATATTGAAGTTTTGCGGCATTAATGTTACACGAAAATTTGAGTTGCCCACCTCACTGTTTCCCAATCCAGATTCCTTTAGACCGATAAAAATTTACCTTGATAAGTTTTGCTAAAAACACTTTCGATTCTAAATGAAAAAAAACCAAAGCTTACAAAAGAAATTATAATTGATTATTAAAATGGATTCTAACTCATGAACGTTGGTAATCCATAGAGCTGATGACTAGCTATGCGAATATAAATCCTCCATTAGATGGTTCCAGAAATTTTGACCATTGCGATATTATTTCCAGGTAATCCCTCCTTCAGAAATGGTTACATCTTCTTTTGGAAAAATATGTCCCGAATTCCCATAATTTTCTACCTCTTGCTGCTCTTCCACTTACCAGAGTCCGGCCGTGTCTCCAGTCCCAACCCTGGGCAGCTCAAGCCGTACTACGGACAGACATTACAACGGCCCCAACAACAGAGATAACTACAAGGTTCCAGGCGGTCATTTCAACGAGACTGCCGGCAAGATCAATGAGTCCGCTCACAGATTCAATTGTCCTTCCACTCAAGGACAGAACTTAGGAGTAGCCGTCCTCAGACCAAAGGGCTCCACGAAGAAGTTTGCGTGGGTCAATTCGTCATATTCCGAGGCTCTCTTTACACTCCCCATGAGCGACAATGCTGAGATAGTTAAAATCAACAGAGCCCAGACAAAAGTGAGTCTAGAAGTTCATTATCTTACTGTTCATAAACACGATAGCTAGTTAAGGTGAAACTAATGTGCGGCAAAAAGAAGTTTGTTGTGTTGAAATAAAAATCCAATTATTTATTTTCTAACCGTGTCACGGTAGAACGAGCCGTTGACAGAATCGTAGTTCGAGACATATTTCATGTTTTTTTTTGTATTATTTCTGCGAAGAGATAAAACCGAACACATAAAAACCCTGCCCATCATTTCCTATTGAAGTTCGAGAGATATTTAATGTTTTTTTAGTATTATTTCTGCGAAGAGATAAAACCGAAGACATAAAAACTCTGCCCATAATTTCCTAGGACCAAGAGCCGGTGTTGCTTCATCAACATCGCGGCGACGCAACGGACGGCGGTCGCGCGGCGCTGAACAGCCCGGCAAAGAGCAGGGCTTCGTCCCCTCTGCCTCTCTGCGTCCCCTTAGCGTCCCCTCAGCTTCTTTTGGGGCTGAACAGCTCTGTGAGGAGCAGGGCTCCGTCCCCTCAGCCCCTGCTGGAGCTGAACAGCTCTGTGAGGAGCAGGGCTCCGTCCCCTTTGCTTGCGACGCAATTCTGCGAAATGCGCGTCGATTGCAGCGGCGCTGGAGAGGAGAGAGGCAGGGAGCGAAAGGAGAATCTGACTTGGTCCAGCCCGAGCCCAACCAAAGTTATCGTGGCTAACAAGAAGGTGAGGGTTTTGTGGGCAACTTAGGGAGAGCAAAAATATTGACAGTAAATGCAGAGTTTATTGTGCTGAATTTGAATTTCAGCTGACAATAAAGTGGCTCGAGAAAGAAAATTTATAGTGTCATGAGAAAAATAGGAATAATATTAGAAATTTATTATTAAGCTTGCGGAAGAGGACGGTGTTGAAATAATTGTTGAGTCAAGGGCCACGTGATGTCGGATTGCTAAAAAATCCTTGTGATTTTATTACAGTATTTAAACTATTAATTCTCCTCACAGACCCATGAAGTCCGATTATTACTGTACTTAAATTATTCAAAATTCTACCTATTTTATTAAGAATAATGGTTGACCAAATGAAGTTTTGGTTGATTTTACAGTTCAACAGTCAGAGTCCCAAACCTCTCACCGCGTGGGAGAGTAAAGTGGGTAAAGTTCTACCATTTTATTAAGAATACTGGTTGACTAAATGAAGTTTTGGTTGATTTTACAGTTCACCAGTCAGAGCCCCAAACCTATCACCGCGTGGGAGAGCAAAGTGGGTAAAGTTCAGCGAGGCAGGATCGCTGAACAACCTCACCGACTCCAGCAGCCGCGGAGTTGACCACAGTTACTCAGTGAGAGAAAATTGAATTTTAATTAAGTCCGTTAGTCATAAGTGAAGGAGTTCACGACGTATTTTAAATTCAACTCATTGATATATTGATGTGAATGATTTTCTTTGTAAATGAGAGTCAAGTTTTATTTATTCAAGGATATACGTACGTTTGATGAATATTAAACAGGGCGCTGTGAAAAAAATCAGTGCGGACTTCGTTTAAGTTTCTACGTTTCCTGATTATTCAGTTTCATGTTTAATCGACTTTCAAGTGTTCATTTCATCTAATAAAAATTTCGACACGTGTTACTATGAGGGAGAGTTTTATTCCGAATCCTTCGATTCTTGAGTATAGTTCGATAGCGAACTCAGTGAAATGAAAAATGTTTCCCACATGCGAAACAAAAAAAAAAGAAAAGAAAAAAAAACTAATATAAAATCTCATCCTCTACTTTTAATTTCGAGATAGTCATGCAGTCGATTATCCCGCAGGCTGCAGTGATATATTAATAGAATGTTATTTACCCAGCTGCAAATAGAACACTACTTGGTTTAAAAATATTTCCGCTTTTTTGTGCTTTCAAAAAACCTGGTCGCAATCGAAAGATGTCGAGAATTCCTTGCAGATAAATTAAACTTGATATTCAATTTGACTGTTTATTTAGAGTCTAGGTGAATGTATATTAAAAATCGTATATAAGCAGAGGATTTTCTATTTAAGATTTGTTGTGTACAGTGAGAACCATTATCCAGGAAATATGTTCTCATCACATAATAACTCTCGCCGTTTAGAGAATATTAGTATGAATTCTGTCTTAAATATTCTGCGGCAAGGTTGATTATCTTGATTTAATCATTTTAAATTATTTACCCCGACTTATCATGAACTCAATAAATGAATTCTGCATTAATTCATGTTAGACTGCTCAATTAATTGCTTCACGCTAGAGTAGTGTTTTCAATATTTACATTAGAAAAGTCAACATTCGCTCATGTAAAGAATCTGATCATGATAGCGTGTGTCCTGTGAAGTGGAAACCATTTATTTCGATACATTGCAGTTGTTAATTATATACATGCTGCTTTTACATTGATTTTCACCCCAATGTGTGAGTAACTTTTTAATGACAAACGTTCGAAAAAAAAACCAGATCCCCTAATCGTATTTTTTATCGAGTCCCGATTTTTTCGTTCTTTTAGCCTTCTAATTTTCAAATTACTGCAATCGCCAACAAGCAAATATCGGCCAATCATTTCGATGGCATGGAAATCTTGGCTAGTTCATAAACTTGGCTTCCAAAAACATATATTATATTTAACTTGGCTCCTTTTTGTAAATAAATGTGAGCGCAGACTGCGGCCGGAAATAGACGTGAGCGCAGACTGCGGCCGGAAATAAACGTGAGCGCAGACTGCGGCAGGAAATAAACGTGAGCGCAGACTGCGGCCGGAAATAAATGTGAACGCAGACTGCGGATGGTATTAGGCTCAGACGGGGGGCCAAATATTCTGGGGAAATATTTCGGCGGAATGTCTAAATGCTCGGGGGAATACTGCGGGACCAAGGATAACATTCCTGGCTCTCACACGCGGGTTTCTATTTCCTTGGGAGAATGTAATGGATGCGCTTTCCGGTTCTATGGAAAGAAATGCTGGGCTTAGGCTTACGATAAAATAAAGTTTCTAAACTGTTTGATGATCATTTATAAATTCAAAAGGAGTTTTTAATCAATAATTATTGTGACAGAACCCTGGAAATTTTCATGTAATAAAATACATGAAGGATTTGTATAACTGTAGTGTCCAAGTATTTTTTTCTCTTCGACCAAATCGTACAGGCCACATCAGGCCTACACTCCAGCGCCGACATCACTATGTAAGAATTTCAAACTGCTTTCGTGTATCGGTAAAGAGTTAGTATTATAGAACTGTTGGCACAAGGGATAAAACTTTGGAAAAGATTTATCAAGGGTGTCATCGGTGCAATTATGCGCGTCTCGAAATCCATGGAGTCGGTTAGTGCCTTTCCCTTTTGAGAGAGAAGACTTTTTGTTTCCCGACGCACCGCATGGGTTGTAATGCACATCAGCTGAAAGAAAATAAATGCTTGACGTCTTGAAATTGTGAGAAACACGCGCAAAAAAATTGTTTGAAACACCTCGAGGGCTTGTAGCGGTTAGAAGAATTTATCACTTAAAAATTGCAGTATGTACGGCTGATGAATTATTCAGTGACTGTGAAGAATGCAAATCGACGAGCCATACGCAGTCTCATAGGTATACCTGCGGCAGTTTTAAGTGAAGAAGATGGAATTGGCTATATTAACTATTTTATTACTCATTTCTTTGAAGGATTCGAAAGATGGCAGGTAGTATCAGCATCGCGCTCCTTTCTTGTGCCACTCGTGCCGGTATCATCATCAACATAAGCATCACGGCATCTATTCTTTCACTTATTTTACAATATATCATTATGTGCTGCCTGGAATTTCCCTTGCTTCCTTAAATATTTTGAATCCATTATCAGTGTTGGTGGGTTACGGGTTCCTACTATTTAATCCGAATATCGATCAATACTGTGATCATCTGCAGGATACAAGTAATACATGCGATCAGTCGATCGAGTAAATTTATTTAACAAAGCAATAAACCTGTAGGAAATATGTCTGATAGTCTGTGGAAATATTATACCTCGCAGTGAGAATTATATCTAAATGTTTGCACTCCTACGTAGCCACGAATGTTAATATGATTTAATACCTGATAACTGTGTACGGTATATTGGCAGACATTATCGTGCTATGTGCAATATATTCGCCAAGTCAAACACAAAAATGAAAAATATAGCCATTATTTTCCGAAAACTTATAAGTACTTAATTACTAGCAAGCATAGGAGCTTGCGAGAGAAGCTAAGCTCTATGCTAACTGGTGATGTCCGACGGCGACATTACTGCGCTACATGCTCGAGCCCAGAATCTGCATCTTGATCAAGTGTATACATTTGTATTAAATCGTGGCTATTATATATACTTAACATACGCCCAGTACACTGTCGTGCTATAATCGAGCTAAATATTTCGGTTTATTTAGGACTATTTCACTAATAATAAGAATTGCTCTTGATTCCATGACAGATTTTAACCTTTGAAAATCCGGCACTGCCTATATGTTGTGCCAGTCAGAACCTAATTTATATTCACTTCATCTGTTCGACAAAATTATGTCTAAATATTAGATTCAAATAACAACCAAACATTCATAGCTTGGATTGTTAACTTCCATATAGTGCTGTTCAATTCAGCAAAGAGAAACACACGAATAATTCGTTCAAGTTATGTCTTGTCTCAAAAAAAAACTCATTGGCTACGTAAATAAGCCTAACATAAATGAGTGGGGTGAGCTAAGTGTTTGACTTTTCAGTGCTTCACGCGTAATTAAAAAAGTGATGAATTGTACATATGAAGTAACCGTCCCTTTTTATAAAAAAATATAACTCAGCACTCACTGCAGTGAGTGACAGAAAGTGCATTTTCTCGTCGACGAAAACGTGAAGTCACGGACGGACGGACGGACATGACGAGCACGCTAGGGCATTTTTTCCATAAAAAAGAAAATGCGCTAAAAAGACTACACGCTCATCCGCTTATCTGAAGCTTCATAAATAACGAAGCTAGAGATGATTTTCCGGTCACGAGTTTGATGACTCAGATCATTGAACGAACCACAAGCTAGAACGTAAAGAATTAGCCGGCGATTATTTAGCATTATTTCAAAACTTATTTAGACCATTTGAAAAGGAATGGGTTTCTTCATATGATTGCTTTCATGATCGCAGGAAACTCATCTTAGATTACTCCAATTACAAAGCTGAACACGATTTTTTACTCACGTGCATAGTGAGTTAGTTCTATGAAAAATCCAGAAGAAGTCTCCTGCAGACGTCTTGTGGACAGTTCTTGATTTGTTATTGATTGAGTGATTTGTTTTGCTGGGCGAAATCACTTCGCCCAGCGAAGTGGTTTAACCCTCTACCGCCGTATGTCACTCCCGGAAAATAACTTTCAACCTAAATTATACGTAAACTATTGAGTGTAGCAACCTGAGGACGTTTGTACGCAGCAGAGAACATTTTAAAGTTGTCGTACGTGGCGGCAACCATCAGTGCAAGTCATTTTGCGCTCACTAGAACCTATCCTTTTTGTGAAGTAGGCTAGTGACAATATTGCTCTGGTTACTCATGTCAGGCGGTCGAGGGTTAAGGGATCAGCTCTCTCGGCCACGAGGCTGAGGTAGACTCTGAAAGTCTCTAGACGGGTTTGATTCAATTTGCACTAGGCAATTGCCGATGAAATCATTCTAATATTTTCAAATTAAATTTGGGTTTATTATACGTGATATATTTCTTCCTTCGACATATTCCTTATGGAACTGTAAAAATACTCAATAGACAATAATGCCCTATATCATCACACATTAACAGATTCCAGACAAGCAAGATGGTGGAGAAGCATCAGAGTTAATGGCATGGATGCATCTGACACGTTTTCTACACACACCAATAGTAAACATTTCTAATGTTGATAAGAAGATAAAGTTATGATAAACTTCAATAAATTGCGTCTTCCTGATGCTGAAATGAAGATAATATTCTGGTAAACTTCAATAATTTGCTGCTTAGGTGCCGCGTACACCCGTCTGGGATCGTGTAGCGGTATTGAGCAGTTAAAGGAGACGAGGGACTCCGTGGAGTTTAAGCGACGCAGGTGAGGGTGTAGCTTGGCGCTCAGTGCGAGGGCTGCGACGCTGGAGTGCACATCGTTGGTGCTCTTGCTCCGTGACCGGCAGATTCTGGAGACCGGCGCCAACTTTGGATGAAATATTCTGCTCAGAAGATGATAGCTGTTGATAACTTTTCTAGGGTGTAACCAATATACCATACTGATAATTTATAAAATCTGGAGTTAAATTCGTGGTAAAGAATATATTTCGCTATCAATTACAGATATTTTGGGATTCTATCTCTGAATTTTGTGGCACTTAACTCCAGATCTATAAAGTTTCTTATCTCAAGTCTTGTTTTCTTCAAATACGTCTCCACATCACGAATGATATATTAGGAGAGCAGAAGATTAGAAGATCGGACTCGTCAAACAGTCAAAGGTGCGTAATTAATTTTACAACTTTAGTCCTAGAAAATGTGCCTTGTAATTTCAATTCCATACTATGCCAATTGCATGACAAATTTTTTAGTGATTAATGATTATTGATTTAAAATTAGACATGGTGTCATGAAGGATGCTATTGTATGACAAATTTTAAAACAGACAAAAAATTACAAATTTAAATGGTGCGCCTCCATTTTCTGGGTGTTAATTCTAGACTAATATCCCTTACGCAAATTTATTCAGCAGAAGGAAGCCATGCTAATTTGGAGAGCATGAAAAATAAAATTTGGTACCAGTTTGTTGAACGCAATTTTAAGGTTTGCTTCTGAACTGGCTAACTGAAACTGCTCGATCAGTCTCGATCAGTACCGAGCAACATATGGTTCGCCTGTAGCCGCACGACGTACTGGCAGGATGTCGTCTCGTAGCTTAGTTTGATGAGGCTGCTAAACCTAAAATAAATGGGCGATATAATTAAATCCTGGTTCGCAATTCCGTGGATTTGTGCGAGCTGATGCACTGATGTTTCCGCCTCGCTCATATTAGGCACTCCATGTTTCGGCAGTTACTGCTCATGAGTGCAGCAGAGTGAAGCTAAAGATAGGTCTTGGGTACTATTTAGAATAAGTGTGCACGAAATATCCCTAAATTTAAGACCATTATATAATAATTTTATGTAGTTGAGACAAACTTCTTACCCAAGTGTTTTTCCATAATTCTAGACTTCTAGGAAAATTCTTTCAACAGAAATTCGCTCATATTTTAGTACTTATTTCTGATTTATTTGTCATTTTTATGTTCAGCTATTTCTACTTGAATGATTGTGGGAAATAAAGACCGAGAGTTTTACTTAAACAATATTAATGTTTCACGCGGATCTCAATAATGAGATTGAGTTAATGAATTGAAAAGTTTCATTGTGATCTTATTACGAGAATTATTTGAATACTTGAAACGCTGTATGATGATTTTATTTCGAAATTTATTTGAAGAATCGAGGCGCTTCATGTTGTCATTAATACTATATTTAAAAAATAAATTTATTGCTTCACTGTAATCTCAAAAAAGGTTTATTTCAAATAATTTAGTGGTTAAGAATTGACGTGATCACAAGCACAAAATGAGTGAAAAATTTATTTGAAAAAGTCGAGGTTTTAAACCTAAAATGTTAAAAAAAGTAATGGAGCCTATTGCACAGTCAATTAATGCTAGTAATTTGTACTGCTGTGTCGTGACGTTCCTGTAAGTAATTGTTTTGATCGTAAAATACTGGACCAGATAATATCTAACTCAAGTATTCAGACTAATTTGATTTCAAATTCTGTTTACTTGACTCAGCTCAAAATTTCGGCCACCTTTTAAATTGTTAATTTATTATGGAATCGCCAATTAAACGCAAAAATTTAGACCTACTATTGAATTATTTTGATAATTCAGTAGAGAAACTTAAAAGGAATTGAATGGTGAAGGAAGATTTACGAAAGTTTGTTATTAGAAAGATAAAAGTTATGAGTGGCTTGCGTGGAGAGTTCAAAGGGTTTTTACTGCAAACTCTCTCACAATTCGTGTGAAGAACGATAAATTGAGTGTAAATGATATCAAAGGCTTCTATTCATAGACTAGAGAACCAATATTAGTGAAGACTTATTTAAAATTCTATTCAATTAAAAATGTTTGGCCAGGTTTCTCACTATTGGTTAACCAGCTGCGCTATGGCTATAAAATTACCATGTCTTTAAGGTGCAAGCAACAGATTAAATTTTAAAGTAAACTACCGAGCTCCATGCTAACGCGGTAAACAACATTAATTAGAAGACAACACTTAAGCAAGAAATTACTGAAAAGAGCGAAGAAATTAATTAAGTCTGTGGCACAACGTGCGAGCTTCATCGTGTCGGAAAATGACTTCGCCGACATAACGAGCATGTTTATGAAAGAATACACCTCTTTATGTTTAAATTACAAACATTAAATTATAGATTTTCCCTTTCTCGATGTTTAATTTAGTAACCTCATTTCAACATAATATCTAAAAGGATTTTAGGTGCCCGCACTGGCGCAGCGCGCTCTTTAAGCCAGACTCCAATCAACTCTATTAACGAAGCGTGAGCAAAATCCTGGCCGCTTGGGCCGCTTTTTTTTAATTGCTCAGAATACTCGACGCAGCTGAGCAGTGAGCTGGAGATTGCTCTGAATACCAGACCCAGATGAGCAGTGAGCTGGAGATTGCTCTGAATACCAGACCCAGATGAGCAGTGAGCTGGAGAAATTTTACTAGGAAGAACTTTTAAAATGCTGACAAAATCCGCGTTAGAAGAGACTCCAACGGAGGCACAAAGCTAAAAGAATTTTAATTGTGATATAATTTTATGTTCTCATAAACGACGAGAAGCTTCATTGTTTTTCACAAATAACACTGGTTGCGATGACACTGAGTGTGGAATGCACTTCTCATTAGCCTATATGATTAAAAATGAGAGATTTAATTATGGAGTTTACTCTCTTATCGGAACTTTTTCTGTGGTGCCACAGACGGTTATGATAATGTAAAATTATGGCCATAGCGCCATCGCGAATTATAATAAAACTAAGTAAAAATTAATAGGAAAGTTTAACGTATAAATAAAACTCCTGTTCTTCCAATTCCACAGTAAAATGTTGTTAGTTTAATACAGATACATAACTGACTGTACCTGATGCTACACACCAGCGGCCGAGGCAGCAACCTCTGACGTATTTCAGAGCAGCGACTGTCACAGAGCAGCGCTGTGTATTTCACTCTGACATATTTCAGAGCAGCGACTGTCACAGAGTTTAATAGCCGTCAGAGCTGCCACGGCTGCCGCATGCCTAACAGGCTTTAATATCGCCTCGAATATCAGCATCAGCGAGACAAGCTCGTCTCAGCCTGGCGTCTCATCTTATCTTTGACGAAGAAGTAATGAGCAATTCCAGGTACAAGAACAAAGGCATTAACAGGAGCGGGGAAACTGCTTCTTTAGTACGTCTGGAACTGTGACGTACGTTTCTTACGTCTGGACGTACGTCTGGAACTGAATGTCTTATTGAGACGAGCGACGGTTGTACGGCCGGAACTGTGGCTCTGTGAGACGAGCGACGGTTGTACGGCCGGAACTGCGGCTCTGTGAGACGAGCGACGGTTGTACGGCCGGAACTGCGGCTCTGTGAGACGAGCGACGGTTGTACGGCCAGACCTATGGCTCCGTGAGACGAGCGACGGTTGTACGGCAGGAACTGCGGCTCTGTGAGACGAGCGACGGTTGTACGGCCGGAACTGTGGCTCTGTGAGACGAGCGACGGTTAAGGCTGTGTCANATTTCAATATAGACGAAGGGCTTATGGAAGCAGCTTCTTCTTCTATTAAGAAATTATTGAAGCGAGTCAATTTAGTTTTCATTCTATTTGGGTGAACTCTGCTCGTCGTGTGCTTTTTAACGATAGTTTGGTGCGATTATATCACATTAGATGACCTAAGTTTTCGAAAGCGAGTTCTATAAACATAATTATGTTTACGAGGTCTGTGTTCATTGATATTTTGTCCTAAATCGCACTACGAAGTGACGCACTCGAAATTTCAGCTTGACCTAGGACCTGACATATGCAAGTGAATCAAATGTAATATTAGTTAATCCTATTCAAATTTGTACGATTATCTATTTTCCCCGAAACTTTCTATTTACCATTATTTAAACTTTAGGCATCGCATCTGAAACCATGCAGAGTGCATGCACATCTGAAAGTAGAATAATCGCCTACGTGATTGATGCGTGGGGAATAGAAATTATTTTATAATAATGATTGATATTTCCATTTCCCCTGTTAAAAGTTACGTATCGAACTTTTAATTCTTAGAGCACAAATGAAACAATACTGCGCGATGCTCGAGTACTTTGTCAGACAAATTGTTCCTAAATGTTCGATGCTCGAACAAACTTTTCAAAACGCAATACAAAATGGACTAGAAATACCTGAATGATGTGAAGCTAAAGCAAACATACTTATTTAAAAATAAATTCAACTTTTCATTTAAAATAAGCATGTTATGTAAGTGGCATTAAATTTTGTGCCTAATTTTTCAACATCAGTCAGTCATACATTTAGTTTGTAGCTTCAGCCAGGACTTTATTGATGATATACGTAAATATTAGGCTAAATATGCAGTAAAAAAAATTAGAGTAAAAAAAAATAATAAATATGCAGTAAAAAATAAATATACAGTAAAATAAATATGCAGTAAAAAAATATGCAGTAAAAAAATTGCATTATTATGCTAAATATGGTGACCTCGCCTAATAATGCGATAGTATTTAAGTAAGCAAGGAATAAACAAGATATTATTCAAATCCTCAGTATGATATGATGTTTTTGTGGAGCTGGCAAGCGGTGGTGCGTAGGTTGATCTCAATTAGAGTCAACAAACATCAAGTGAACTGAAAGACTCAGTTTTTCCATTGAAACAAAAAACAGGATCGCATTATAAGGTGTTGTTTGCTTAGATTACAAACTTTAAAATGTTTTTAGAGATTAATAAATACGATTAAACGGCGGGGTGAAATCTGTATGAATTGGTGTTTTGCAATTCTCTTGATTGACCATTTCAATTCGGAGGCTAGATTCTCTTCGGCGAGCTGAATAGCGCGCACAATTGACAACGATTTGCTTTGAATTGAACTAAATAACGAGACAGATTTACTGATCAAACGTTTCGGATATGATCCTGGGAAAAACATTCGATATAGATGACGAGCTTCATACTCACCGATGTCTCTGACATGTTCTGTTGACATAAATTCATACATGTAGAACAACATTCTGTTCAGGGAACAATCTTTCATACTCACCGATGTCTCTGACATGTTCTGTTGACTTATAATTCATACATGTAGAACAACATTCTGTTCAGAGAACTACCTTTCATACTCACTGATGTCTCTGACATGTTCTGTTGACATAAATTCATACATGTAGAACAACATTCTGTTCAGGGAACAATCTTTCATACTCACCGATGTCTCTGACATGTTCTGTTGACTTATAATTCATACATGTAGAACAACATTCTGTTCAGAGAACTACCTTTCATAAACACCGATTTCTTTGACATGTTCTGTTGACACAAATTCATTGATGTAGAACAACCTTCAATTCAGAGAACAATCTTTCATACTCACCGATGTCTCTGACATGTTCTGTTGACTTATAATTCATACATGGGGAACAGGAGAACAAAATTCTGTTCAGAGAACAATCATTCATACTCACTGATGTCTCTGCTACGTCCCGATGACACAGTTATATATTATGCATGGAAAGCATCATGCACTAGAGACAAGGAAGGGAGAAGTGCGCGGTACAAGTAGAATTGCCTGTGCTACCTGATGTCACATTGGCTTGAAAATGTCGCTGTTTGCACATAAGAGCAAAGATATCAAATTGATCTATGAATATATAAATGATGACCAGCCATAGAAGGAATGCAGTGAACGTTTGATTGAAGCAACTAGTGAAATTAATAAAAAAAATATTCGAACGTGGCGATACAATTTAGGCTGATATAAGCATCAGCCTTGTGAGAACTAAACAACATTCGATATATTTGACAGAGAGGCCTAACTATATGCTCGATGTTATACTGGCAAGAACATCAATGAACGAATTGTTCTCGTGGATACACTTAGGAAAAATTATTGGGTCATATTATTCAAATGGTGACGCATTTTCTCACCTAAAGCACGAGCTGAGCGTAACGTAACACTAATGCACGCGTGTACCTGTCCAAACTGGGTTAGAACGACCCACACAAGAGCAAAACTGAATCGATATTTGGACAAATTCTCACTTAATACCCTTCGTGTAAGTCATTATTCAATTCAAGCTCTCAAATCTAAAAACCTTCATAAGCGCCGTTGCATCTCTTATTTCTTATTTAGGATAATGACGATATTGTATGTAAGTTACTCGACTATTATATGAGGAACCTCCAGATAAAAGTCTCAAACAAAAGTCCTGATCCCAAGTATTTGGTAGCAATACCATAGCATTTGCGGCATTTGACCGCACAGGCAGTGAGTGAGGCTCGGTGGCTGCGTGTGACACAATAAGTCTGGCCGCACGGGCAGCAAGGGAGGCTCGGTGGCTGCGTGTGACACAATAAGTCTGACCGCACGGGCAGCAAGGGAGGCTCGGTGGCTGCGTGTGACACAATAAGTCTGGCCGCAACGCTGGTCCAGTAATTGCAAAGATCTGTCGGTGCGTGCGTCAGGTTTCTGAGGATTGCTCCAATCGATCCTGAATGGCTGGTTCTCAAAGACCGATTGCCATCGAGAAGCATCGCAATCCTCGGAAACATTTTCAATCCTGCAATCAAATAGTTGAAATGAGTTACGGTGGTACGATTCAGGTTCACGAGAAACCTAGAGTCGGACGTCCGTATTGCAAAGTCCATAAAAGAAATTAAATCTGAAATTAAATTTGTAATGTTCTATTGACTTATAATTCTTACATGTAGAACAACATTCTGTTCAGAGAACAATCTTTCATACTCACCGATGTCTCTGACATGTTCTGTTAACTTATAATTCATACATGGGGAACAGGAGAACAACATTCTGCCCAGAGAACAATCTTTCATACTCACAACAATCTTTCATTCAGTTGACTTATAAGTGAGTAAACGTCCTCCATAAAAACTCTATTCTGATTATCCGTGATAAATTTGTCCAGAGTTCTAAGGACATTAATTACGATTCTGTACTGGCATGACGCTGACATTGATGGCTTTTGTCCTGCATATGGCGTGGGTGGTCCTTCCTAACGAGACCTATTTGTATAGGCTCGTCTCGAAGCATCAGATCTTATAAAACTCTATTGGTCATAACAAACCTATTCATGCAAGAGCATGAAAATAGCCTATAGGATGTTGTCGATGAATGGTAGTTTTCAATACTAAGAAGTCTCTGGTGAATGCGACGAAATAAATTGATTACCAGCAGCTGTATTGAAATCAACACAATCAATACATTTTGATCGATCTTTCAAATACATTATTCACGTTCAGTAGAATATTCTCAAAATTTCAAATCTCTAAAGAAAAAACAGATTAACAATGAAGGTCTTGTACGAGTTAAAAAAAATTGCAGAAAGCCGTAGCTTTTCATTCGAAGAAAAACTAAACACTTTAGAGAATAAATTGCAATTGTGTAATTGGTTCGTGTTGAGAATAAATTGAAATTGTGTAATAGAGAATAAATTGCAATTGTGTAATTGATTCGTGTTGAGAATAAATTGCAATTGTGTAATAGAGAATAAATTGCAATTGTGTAATTGGTTCGTGTTGAGAATAAATTGCAATTGTGTAATTGAGAAGCATCGCAATCCTCGAAGACATTTGCAATCCTGCAATCAAATAGTTGAAATGAGTTACGGTGATGCAATTCATGTTCACGAGAAACCTAGAGTCGGACGTCCGTATTGCAACGTCCATAAAAGAAATTAGATCTGAGGACTTGCTTTGAAATTTGTCAATAATACACCTCTCTTCAATCGTCCTTCATAAAAACTCTATTATGATTATCAGTGATAAATTTTTCCAGAGTTCTAAGGACAATAATTACGTTTCTGTACTGGCATAAAGTTGACATTGATGACTTTTGTCCTGCATATTGCGTGGGTGGTCTTTCCCAACGAGACCTATTTGTATTTGTATAGGCTCGTCTCGAAGCATCAGATCTTATAAAACTCTATTGGTCATAACAAACCTATTCATTCAAGTTCATGAAAATAGCCTATAAGATGTTCTCGATGAATGGTCATATGCAATACTAAGAAGTCTGTGGTGAATACGACGAAATAAATTGATCACCAGCAGTTGTATTGAAATAAATACAATCAATACATTTTGATCGATCTTCTAAATACATTATTTGCGTTCCGTAGATAATTCTCAGAATTTCAAATCTCTTAAAAGAAAACATATTAACAATGGAGTTCTTGTACGAGTTAAAAAAATAAGACTTGCATAAAGCCGTAGCTTTTCTGCCGAAGAAAAATGAAATATTTTGGAGAATAAATTGCAATTGTGTAATTGGATTTTTATGCAATTTTTTTATAATTTAAATTGTAAATTGCAATTGTGTAATTGGTTCGTGTTGCGCAAGCTTAGTACTGACAAAGCCACTCAAAACTCTACGATCTGAGAGACGTTCTAGATCGAAAGGCAATGGTTTGTTAACTTAATACTTAACTTAATTAACTGTTAACTTAATACTTAACTTACTTAATTAAACTTAATAACTTGCATGAATAAACCGCAAACCCAGAGCTACTTGCCATTCAGCAATTAATATTTTACTGCGGAATTTAGAGCGGCTTTTCACTCAAAATACGAGTTTCGTTTGTCATAAAAATGCACCCAAAGTTGATTGGCTGTTAGATGTTAAGTTAGAATTGAATTTTATATATTGTTGCTATATAATAATAAATATACTTTGAATATATATTTTGCTAGGGTTTTATAGCCATTGATTTGAACAAAGATGTACGGTGAGTTTCGTCATATTGTACTAACATTGAACATCACTCACCTTATATGCACGTCACTTCTTCAAAGTGGTATTTTATCTAATTCAACTATGAAATATTGTCGTATTGTAACAATATATTGTTGTATTGTAACAATATAAAATATTGTTCAACAATTCTTATTGTCGTTCGACAATAAGAAGATAAACTTAATTCATCTAGGAGCGTCGGCAACTAACTACTGAAGCGGCTCTGAATTTTTTTTGTGAAGCGCATGAATTTTGAATATGCATCCATTATTATTGACCTTCCCATGTGTGCCTAGCATGGGGGTGTTGTTGCGGATTATTAATAAGTAGTAATTAATTAATTAAGGAGTATTACTGATAAGGAGTAATTAATTAAATAAGGAGTAATTAAGTAGTATTAATTTGATAAAAAACTTAGATAAAAATAGTTAAAATTACAACAAGACACCTAATATTACCACCATTAATTCATCCAAAAAATAAATGTTGAGAAATTATCATTATGATTAGTATGTCAGTAGATAAAAATTACAATATGAAACAGTACATTACTATATGAAACAAAAAATTACAATATGAAACAGCACATTACTATATGAAACAGCACATTACTATATGAAACAGAAAATTACAACATGAAATATTTCTTAGAAGACACAGGAAGCGAGTGAACTGCTGAAAATCAAAATAAATCTATGGAAATGTAAATAAAAATATATTTTTACACTGGAAATATGTCGAATTCTCTACCAGGGGAAATAATCTCTAAATCCCATGGGTTGCTTTTTATGTACACGAAGGCTAAAGAAAGAAGAAACGCTCATCCCAAAGTTTTTATTGTTTGCTGCAACGTCGCGAAGTTTTCTTCAGGAGGATAAAAAAGACTGCAGAAGTTTCAAGTTCTTTGACAATTTTTAGTTTCAATTGGAGCTATTTTGTAGTTTATTCGCAGCCATGTGATGGTTTAATGCAAAATTTATGTTGATTGAATTGAAATGACTCGTAGAATAGAAATGAATCATCACCTGTAAATTTGAAATGTGAAGTTAATTTTATTAACTTCACTTTATTATTAACTCTATTTATTACCTTTATTATTATTTACTTAGTTGTTGAAGAGTCGGGATGTAAACAATGGTTAGCTCGTCTTCCGTGAAAAAAGGAAAACCTTATACACATTCATCAATTCATAGAGAATGAGAGAATTTATTTTCCAAAATATAATTATAAGCAGAATTTTACGAATCTCTTAATTATAAACTCTAAACCTTGTCACTAATAATATCTCACCAACTTTCGTCAACTTGTTATTTGCTATCACTATTGATTGCATTATTATTGTTTTGTTAATTATTGTATTAATTTATTGCTATTATAATCATTATTGTTAATGTCGCCCTGTTAGAGGCGCGGAACATTCAATGTTTCTGTTGCCTTCGTCAATAAAATGGGACCGAGTAGACAGGTAAATAGTTTTATGAACATTGATTAGAATTATTGAATAAATTATGACATAATCGTTAAGACATCATGAAATGTTTCCTGAACTTATATTGCCAATCGCAGAGTTCCAAGGCAAATTTAAAACCTTTGGCAATGCTCGCCAAATTTGGCTGCAGCCAAATTAAATACCATTCTAAATAATAATTGCTGTTATTTAAGAATTTAAAAGCAAAGAAAAGTCCACAAAAATTCATATCTCTATAGAAAACGTTTCGGAGACCAGCTCCATCGTCAGTTCGTAAAATCTAGAAATCTGTTATCTGTTATTCTAAATACGTAACACAGATCTGTTATTTTTTGTGTAAAAACTTGCCAATATACCCCATAATATGGATTTTCTCCAGAGAGATAAATTTATTAAACCCCATAAGAGATTTGAAGTTAGCTCCAGTACGACGATCGACATTGTATATTGGCTGGACGTGTAACAGATAAAAATTACTAGTAGAGCACAGCAAAAGACTGCAGGTAGCCAGAAAAATTTAGCCTAGCAAAGAAGCCGATGGTTAAAATAGGACTTGATCTGTACATTTCTTGCATGTGGCAAGCCAATTTCAAGTTATCTCTTTCAAAATACAAAGGTATTTCTTCCAAAACATATGGATATATTTTCTGCCTGCTTAATTAAAATTATTCTTATCCGTGACGATGGAGAAAAATTCTGTTCTGATATTTCTGTTTTTCAACACTCTTAGTGCCACATGAATTTTTTCCCTTAATTTAGGCCCCACTATATACGTATATATCTCTCGCTTATGTCACAAACTGTAATATTATAAAATTTCATATTTTCCTTATATAACTGGATACAACTTTGCACTCAGATTTCCCTTTATTCTTTTTCAGCAGTGGATTCCAGACTCAAATTATATTTCTTGGGAAATTTGCGATGTATATTGCGAGCTGAGCACTTCATTGGCTTTCTATCAGATATCACGGTCAGAAATTGTTCATGTAAGATTTTTACTTTCGTTCCACCAGCACCAGGGCAAAAATATATCATGGATCTTGGATCAAATATCCCGTTGATCCGCCTGTGAAGGGACGGATAGACATCACTCACCGGACGATCGTTCGTGAGATGGAGAGTCTCGTGATGAAGTTGTGATCTTGTGCGAAATAAAGTGAATAATTCACTTAAAAGCGAACAATAAATTTAGTGGAGGAAAAGATAAGTGATGAAGATATTATTAATAAACAGTATAAGATAGTACTCCATTAAGTTAATCATAGTTTTAGCAGATCACAAGATAACCCGTGGGAGTAAAAAAATTTCCAGCTTACCAGCGAAGCTTAAAGGATTTAGATACTCTAAAAACTACATTTTAACTTTTTAGTAACTAAATCAATGATGCAATAAGAAAGATGTTATTAGTTATGATTATATGAATAACGGCAGAACAAGCTGAATCGTGCGCACTCAATAACAATACGTATGATTATTACTTATGCAATCAATCAAATTGAAGTTCAAAAACTGATAAGACAATCTTGCGTATCATCCTCATTCGAAGTTTAACCGAATGATCAAATCGGCTCACTCTCCAGATAACCCAAACAGTTTCAGAAAAAATTCACCAATTTTATTCATGGAAATTAACGCATGTTTTATATTCAGATATTTACAAGACAATTCACCTCTCTTCGGTTGGCACAATAGACAGTGACGACTTATCTGTTTGGCCGAAGGCAACCACTTGAAGTTAATGTTAATGGAACTGCTATAATATTCATAAAAGAACAGCTACAAAACCTAAGGACAATACGACTAGTTGTTTGCAAAAAACATAGGGTTTGCAAAAACATAATTCAAGGTAAATTACTTTAGGCAGAAAAACGTGACATTTTCTTACTGGAACGCTCATCTTGGGACTTCAAAATGTCGTGGCGCTGCATAACCTTATATGTTCAAGCTTATATGATCTGCCTCATACAAATTTGTCCTTAAAATGCTGACAAAATCCGCGTCAGAAGAGACTCCGACGGAGGCACTAAGCTAAAAGAATTTTAATTGTGATATAATTTTATGTTCTCATAAAAGACGAGAAGCTTCATTGTTTTTCAGAAATAACACTCGTTGCTGTGACACTGGGTGTGAATGCAGTTCTCATCCGCCCAAATGATTAGCAAAGAAAGATTTAACTATTAAGTTTCTTTTCTTATCGTTTTTTTCTGTGGTAACACAGACGATTAAGGTAATTTAAAATTATGGCGATTGCGCCATCATGAATTATAATGAAACTAAGTAAAAATTAAAAGGAAAATTCAACGTATAAATAAAACTCCTGTTCTTCCAATTCCACAGTAAAATGTTGTTTGTTTAATATAGATACATAACTGACTGTACCTGATGCTACACACCAGCGGCCGAGGCAGCAACCTCTGACGTATTTCAGAGCAGCGACTGTCACAGAGCAGCGCTGTGTATTTCACTCTGACATATTTCAGAGCAGCGACTGTCACAGAGTTTAATAGCCGTCAGAGCTGCCACGGCTGCCGCATGCCTAACAGGCTTTAATATCGCCTCGAATATCAGCATCAGTCCAGGTACACGGACAAAGGCATTAACAGGAGCGGGGAAACTGCTTAATTTTGTACGGCCGGAACTGTGGCTCTGTGAGACGAGCGATGGTTGTACTGCCGGAACGGTGGCTCTGTGAGACGAGCGACGGTTGTACGGCCGGAACTGTGGCTCTGTGAGACGAGTGACGGTTGTACGGCCGGAACTGTGGCTCTGTGAGACGAGCAACGGCTGTACGGCCGGAACTGCGGCTCTGTGAGACGAGCAACGGCTGTACGGCCGGAACTGCGGCTCTGTGAGACGAGCGACGGTTGTACGGCCAGAAATGCGGCTCTGTGAGACGAGCGACGGTTGTACGGCCAGACCTATGGCTCCGTGAGACGAGCGACGGTTGTACGGCTGGAACTGCGGCTCTGTGAGACGAGCGACGGTTGTACGGCCGGAACTGTGGCTCTGTGAGACGAGCGACGGTTGTACGGCCAGACCTATGGCTCCGTGAGACGAGCGACGGTTGTACGGCAGGAACTGCGGCTCTGTGAGACGAGCGACGGTTGTACGGCCGGAACTGTGGCTCTGTGAGACGAGCGACGGTTAAGGCTGTGTCAGATAGCTGGTATTATTTCTTACCCTACAGCAGAAAAGAATGCAATCAAACGTCAGAAGAAATGTCGTAGAATGAAAGTCGCTGACAATGACAATTGCCTTAATATGTAGCTCATTTTCTTTCGTTTTTTCTTGACTGTTTTTTCACAAATTATTTTTCCTGTGGCGGAGCGTAAGTGAAATAAGCCGCTGATGAGAGAATAATAATAATATTTTATTTTCTGTTTTCATGGTCGAAAAGAAGTAACTTCTAAATAGCGAAAGGCAAAATAATTTATTGTTATCTCTTAGTTTCACTTGATGTTAAATAATTATATCGAAGCTGTGAGTTGAGGGTGCAATTAATGAGACTTAATAATTAATAAAAGTAAGTTATTACATCACGCTATGGGTAGTGGGAAAGGAAAGGGAGCTGGGTTCCCCAAGAGGACGCTAAAGCAGTCGCCGTGAGTCCCCCAAGGGGCTATGCTTTGCAGGGAATGGAAATGTGGGGGCAAAATTCTAGACTTGAAACACTGACATTATTTTTTCAAGCTGTCTTAAGTGACTAAAAAACTTCGTTGTTCTCAGGAACACTAACATTTGTTTCAATTCTGCATGAAATACACAGTACAGAAAAATGTTTCGCACATTTAACAAAATTTACAAGACAACATTCGCAAATGACAATCTAATTTCAGCCTCAACAATCTTTTTCTGAAAATGATTTTAATTATTATCACGTGATATGTCTGAGCATTTACGATTCGAGTTATTCATAATAATATCCGATTAAAGCAGCCCAAACATTTCCCAGCAACTGAACCTAAGGAAAGATCGCACCAAAAAGAATATTTCGTGTTAGTGTCCATTACACACAGAAAAGTGAATGGATCGAGCTATCTTAATAGTGATACACTTTCTGAACACGGACCTGATATATCATAATATTGTCAGACCGAACTGGTCCAGGTTGACTCAAAAAATGCATCGCTATTAGAAAAAAGTCTCACTTATTGTTATGAGTGTACGTGCACGTTCTGCTCAAATGGCCCACACTAGCAAAAATGAGTTTAATTTCCAAGACGAAACTTTACCGACGCGCGTCATCAGTCAGGACCAGGCGGCTGAGGGCTTCGTTTACCCTCATGTTACCCTCGTTACGCTGTCTTATAGAACTTTTGTTGTGTTGCACCAACATATTTATTGCTCGTTACTGATACTGTTAGAAACAACGTTTACTGTTGCTGATGCTGTTAGAAACAACGTATACTGTTGCTGATGCTGTTAGAAATAACGTATACTGTTGCTGATACTGTTAGAAACAAAGTTTACTGTTGCTGATACTGTTAGAAACAACGTATACTGTTGCTGAAACTGTTAAAAACAACGTATACTGTTGCTGATTTGTTGCTGATACTGTTAGAAACAACGTATACTGTTGCTGTTAGAAACAACTTTTACTGTTGCTGATACTGTTAGAAACAACGTATACTGTTGCTGATACTGTTAGAAACTACGTATTCTGTTTCTGATACTGTTAGTAACAACTTATGCTGTTGCTGATAATGTTAGAAACAACCTATACTGTTACTGATACTGTTAGAAACAACGTATACTGTTGCTGTTAGAAACAACTTTTACTGTTGCTGATACTGTTAGAAACAACGTATACTGCTGCTGAGACTGTTAGAAACACAGTATACTGTTGCTGATACTGTTGAGCACAAAGTATGATGTCGAGTATTATCGACTCAGCAATTCATGTTTTTTCCATGGTACCAGATACATCAAATGGTTGCAGCCGGTTTGTCTCTGTTCACGTTGCGTTTCATTCTTTAAAAAATATATTAGTTTATATTTTACATCAATGAAACGTTTTGTCTTCGTTGATCAAGCTACTGTTACCTTTGCAGGAAGCTGACCCTGAGGCCTTTAATGTTGTTATCAAGTTAGTGATTCGCCTCTGAGGTGTTGTAGACTTCTTTTTATCTATGTGTTGATAAACAATATTACCTATTTTGTTTTGAATAACATTACGTGTTCAAGATCCAATAATATTAGTTACTCAACTTCTGAAAGTTCTCTTCAGGCAGTCCCTTTTCATGATTTTAGTTTATACCGTGTTGGTTAGATGTTTTCCAATGTCGTTAAAGGATCTAGTTGGCAATTCTTGAATAACTTATTGCAAACTTCCTTAAGAGACTAAATAGGCTCCATTTACATGGATAAATTTATTCTCAATTTCAATGAATTCTCGAACTTTGATATTGTTTTTCCAATTTTTTTGACGTTGAGAGAAAGCTGAAAGTTATGAAATTTGAACAACTCGCATTGAACAAGTTCGTTAGTGAGTAACCTGACTCACTGGGCCAGGGGAAGAAATGCGAGTAAATATTTTAAAGAAATTTCCCTCACCAGACAAAACCAACGCCCAAGGCAATCCTGATGAAGAGTGGCAGGGAGAAACAAGAGAAGCTGTAACGCAAAACATTGTTTTGCCCTTTTTTTCAAGCCACGAACTGCAATAGCTTCTTGTGTTGAGATCCGTCAAGGAAAGAGTCCATGCAGGGGCCATACTTTCAAAACTCGCTAAGTGAACGTAAGTACTTACGCTCTATTTTCTTGTCTATGATTGGTAGATTTTGCTTGAAAGGTCGTCAATGATTGGCTGATGAACTTACGATCTCTTAACTTTTTTGAAAGTATAGGCCCGGGGCTCTAGAGGCGGTGGCTTTGGACGCGGGAGTCGACAAAAAGCTTGAGCCTGCGCCTCTTAATCAAACGAGTATATCAAGATATGATACAGGAGATAAAAGATGAAAAACCATATGGTTAACTGCGGAGGAAAAAATTTGCTGTGATATTTACAGATTGTGAGTGTGGTGATGGAATACTAGGCATGAGATGGCTATAGTGTAAACTTCAACAAAGCGGTAAAATGGTCGTAGCAAGTTACTGTACAATGGCAAACAAAGATGTCAAAAACCATTCAAATTTAGGAAACTTCTTGATATTTAATAAGATTCGAATACAATGCATAAGAAAGATACATTCTATGTGGAGCAACGAGGCGGGTAGGGGGAGCGCGGTCTAAACATCCTCCAAGTTTTCCAAATATTTTGGAGAAGTTTTCTTGGCGAGCAACCTTCTTCCGATATTATATATATTTGTTGAGCTTTCAATATAAGCATCAAACTTTGTAACCTTTCACGTAAGAAAAATATCGAATATTGCCAACAGAAACATCAGAAAATTAGAGTGCAAACACAGGACGAAACTTTTTCTAGTGCTCCGCTCGGGGGCAATGTAAAAACAGCGCGTGGAAATATGTTATTGAAAACATGAACGCATAAACAGTAGAGTGCTGTGCGGGTATAAGACGCGCGCTTCTGCGGTCACAGAAAATTTTTGTGGCCTGAATCACAACAAATATTACCAGAAAATGTAAATGTGACCTATTATCCAAAAATGTAATGGTTTTTGCCACAAATGACATGTAATGGTTTTCTGGTTTAATTCTTCCAACTCACCGCTCCTGTTGAAATAGAGTTCAAATAATGTAGATAGAGTATTTTTTGCAGTGACTCGACTCCTGCGCGAGTGCCTTGGTTTTCAACGAGCCTGGAAGTTTTCTAATTGATATTATTAATAGAATATTAACAACTATACGCACGTTATTATGGAGCGCAGCGTTACGAGGTGGAGCCTTGTCTATCTATATAAATCAATTGCATCTTCTGTAGTCAACTCTAACTCTAATTATACTTTCTGTCATCTGATTAGTAGATTTTTTATTGGTGCTTGTGTAGGACTTTTTGTGAATAATGCTACTTGCAACAGAAATTGCTTTATTTTTTTTACAATAAGTGGGTTAATTTAAAATTCAAAGTACACGAGTTTAGCTTCACGTTTTGGTGACGCACATTTTACCACCGCGGAAGCTAATGCGAAAAAATGAAATTTAATTAACGATGTCGGTGATCACATGAGCCAGGAAGAAGTTTAGTTTAAAGTTGAGTATTTTACTCTTGCAGTGACCCGCGAGTCATATGATGACTTGATAACGCTTAAAAAAATGAATGTAATTTTTCAACGTTGTAATACAACGGTGAAAAGTTTGTTTAACACAAACGATATAACTATGAATTGAATAAATTTACAATTAGGCGAAAACACACTCATGTAGGATTTTTATCAGATGGAAAATAAATTAAATAATTTTGGTAACTTCTAGGGATTTTTTGAGTATCTCAGGGAAAAAAACATGCTGATTTTAGAAGCAATGTTCAAGAGGCGCCGCCATTGAAGATGCAAATCACAGTCTGGAAATTCGACGCTGCCGAGCGAGCGCAAGATCAATGGACGACGTGTTGGGTCGAATTTTTTTTTCTAACATTGAAGGTTTAACAAAGCTTTAATCGGGAACGTTTTCCTAGGTTTCGGTCAATAGCGGCATTTTCCGATGATTAAAATATTGAACGTGACCAATAATATTGAACGTGACCAGAATATGTAAACGTGACCAATTATCCAAAAATGCAATGGTTTTCTGCCATAAATGACATGTAATGGTTTTCTGGTTTGATTCTTCCAAGTCACCGCTCTTGTTGAAATAGAGTTCAAATAATGTCGATAGAGTATTTTAAAATAAAATAAAATAAATTTATGATCAGGGCAACAATACGACTTTGTCTCACTCCCACTATTTTATTATCATATTTTGCAATTATTATCTGCCTTGTTCATGCGCAAGATATTCTTGACAGGCGTTGTATTTAAGTCATAGAACTTCTTGAAGCACTCAGAAAAATAAGGAGACCTTGTCCGAATAACGATGTGCATTTTGCATTTATGTGGGTCATCCTGACTCAATTTGCCTCGGGCGAAACGACTTTTCAGTGATCCGTGCAGAAAAGTTTGTCAATATTTGTACAAGAAGATCTATGTATTTTTCTGAGTGAAGAGAGCCGCCGCTACACGCTTGGCCGGAGCGTAGACTTTACCGGGCACTTCAAAAGTGGCCTGAAATCCGAAAAAATTTTTTAGGCGATGTCAGAAAAGTCTGATAGCTTCAAAGACATCAAAAAGGGACGTTTAATGGATGAAATATTAAATCAGAATTTGTTGACTGAAACGGCTGGTTGAACTTGTTACGATTAAACACAATATCCGAATAATTGAAAAACTATTATTGTACATAAAATGCAGAGATTAATTGAAGATCAATATGAGAAGCTCCTGTCTATCATGAATATTAGAGGCCTGGTGTTCTCTACGGTTATAAGAGGTATTTACAGAACCTTTGCCGAATAAACTTGGAGATTTCAGAGGAGAAATTGATAAAATTCAATTCAATTTAATGCAACTAAATGTATTCAGTTATTGTAATTGATCTGATGTGCTGCTGACAGGTAGAGTAATTATGCGCAACAATAAACCAGTGCAATAAAAAATTTCATTCAAAAACAACTTGGTAAACTCTCAATAGATGCATGCTCATCCAGCATGGTAGGTCGGTTTCGTTTTGGTGATCTCTTTTCTTAAAATTCCAAAAAACTATGCAAGCTAGATCTTTTTAACATTAGAAATTCAAAACGATTTTGTTTAAACAGATGCTGACCAAAATTTCTAGATGTTAATATAACCAAAACGAATGAAATTGAAACAATGGGAATTTTTTTTAACGTCCTGAAACTAGGCGAGGCAGCTCGATTCTAGAAAGTTCAGTGCACTCATTTGGATATGAGGAAATCGATTCAAACGCAGGGAGGTCGCTTTGAACGTCAAAACGTCCATCATAAAGTGAACGGTTCAGTACTGCTTTGAACGTAAAAACGTCCATCATAAAGTGAACGGTTCAGTACTGCTTTGAACGTCAAAACGTCCATCATAAAGTGAACGGTTCAGTACTGCTTTGAACGTTAAAACGTCCATCATAAAGTGAACGGTTCAGTACCTGTCTCTTATACACATCTAGATGTGTATAAGAGACAGNATTCAACGTGAAGGGAAAAAGTGAAGTGAAACGCGAATATTTTCAGACGCTTGCTGCTCTCCAATGTCGCTGGGCAAAACCACTTTGAAGTCCTGACCTCAACGTTTATGTTCGGAAATAATGGCGGTCAAAAGCGCTCGTGATAGAAGCAATTTATGTTGCGGGTTATTGGAGTGGGTAAATTCGACCGACATTTTTAATAGAAATAAATTGTGTTTTGTAGCGAAAAGAAGAAAGGAACATCGAAAATTATCAAATAGATGTATAGTCTACAATGACAGAAATTCACGTGGGAAGAAGGTTGCACATACACGTGACCAAACGAGCTGTTGTAAGAGACGAGTTAACAAATTTTCGATCATTAAGTTACCTACCGACAATAAAAATATTAACACAATTACTTTTTACCAATTAAAACAATACGAATAAAAAATTAACCTCTGAACATGTAAAGCAGTACAGAGCTACAAACGAAACGGATCTCTGAACACGTAAAGCAAAACAGAGCTACAAAGGAAGCAGATCTCTGAACATGTAAAGCAGTACAGAGCTACAAAGGAAGCTAAAAGCGCTCGTGATAGAAGCAATTTATGTTGCGGGTTATTGGAGGAGGTACATTCGTCCGACATTTTTAATGGAAATGATTAGGGTGAAAAATGAATAAAACAATACGAATAAAAAGCCGATGAAAACAATACGAATAAAAGCGGATCTCTGAACGTATAATGTTAAATCAATGCTTCTTATAAAAACGTACAGAGATACAAAGGAAAGGAAGCGGATCTCTGAACATGTAAACAGTACAGAGATGCTAAGTAAAAGAAGCGGATCTCTGAACATGTAAAACAGTACAGAGTTGCAAAGGCAAGGTAGCAAGGATCTCTTAGCATGTAAAGGACTTCAGAGTTGTAAAGGAAAGATTGCGGATCTCTGAACATGCAAATTAATAGAGTTGCACAGGAAAAGAAGCGGATCTCTGAACACTTAAAGCAGTACAGAGCTACAAAGGAAGCGGATCTCTGAACACGTAAAGCAGGACAGAGCTACAAAGAAGCGGATCTCTGAACATGTAAAGCAGTACAGAGCTACGAAGGAAATAAGGCCACGAGTTTGCGTGATAGAGCAAAACAACAAAGCCAGCAACGGTCATTAAGGGAGCCTAGCGCAAGTCGTCGCAAGATTTAGTAAAAACAGCGATATAAATTACTTTTAAATCATACACCATAAAGAGGATCCTACTTAATCTTTCAACACGGTTCAAAATAAAATAAATATCAGAGACAGTCAAGTTAAGGAAAATAAATAATTTAACCATCATATGGGCTAGAAATTAATTCAAAACGTACGCAAAACTCTAAAGCGTGTAACTCCTCTTCAAAGCGTGTAAACTATTCAGCAAAATAAGCAAAGTTAAAATGACAACTATTCTCCCAACAAGTAACGGAGTAACTTCAATTATGCATAAAATATAAATGTACCCTAGGGTGGTCGTTCCACCCATCCAAGGCTTTTGACCGTTTCGCATCACAAATGAAGCATCAAATGCTTCATTTCATTTCAGCCTGCTGTCAAAGGAAACATCAAATGCAGACCGTTATCTTGAAGCTCTAAGTACAACAGATGGCGACCATGGATGTGCTCTGAGGTCTAAACGTGGAAATTGGCGGCAAATGTTCAAGCCTCTGATTGCTGGCACAGTGGGGTGGTGAAGTGGTAGATGTGATACCGATAACAGCCGGTGGGAGGTGATGTTGTGAAGGAAATGTTATTGATAACAGCCATTGGGTTGGTGATGTTGTTGCGGAAGTGTTGATAACAGCCGGTGGGTGGTGATGTTGTGGTGAAAATGTTATTAATAACAGCCGGTAGGGCAGTAAAGTGGTAAATGTGGTACCGATAACAGCCGGTGGGTGGTGAAGTGGTAGATGTGGTACCGATAACAGCCTGTGGGCGGTGATGTTGTGGAGGAAATGTTGATGATAACAGCTGGTGGTGGTGATGTTGTAGAGGAAATGTTGTTGATAACAGCTGGTGGGTGGTGATGTTGTGGAGGAGATGTTATTGATAACAGCCATTGGGTTGGTGATGTTGTTGTGGCAATGTTGTTGATAACGGCCGGTGGGTGGTGATGTTGTTGCGGCAATGTTGTTGATAACGGCCGGTGGGTGGTGATGTTGTGGAGGAAATGTTATTGATAACAGCCATTGGGTTGGTGATGTTATGGCAATGTTGTTGATAACAGCCGGTGGGTGGTGATGTTGTGGCTGAAATGTTGTTGATAACGGCCGGTGGGGTACTTATGTTATGAAGGAGATGTTATTGTTAACAGCCGGTGGGTGTTGATGCTGTGGTGAGCCAAAGTAGTCTGCATGTGTAGCGACTATAGTGCACTATACAATAAGTACTTTTAGTTTGCGGCACTACATAAACTAAACAGAATTTAACTTATTCCTTGATGCATGCTACTCAGAACCATAAGCATATGGTCGATCCAATGTAGCCGCGGAAAGCGGTCAGGATCCCAGCTGTAATTTATAGAGCGGCCCACGCGTGACCTGAAGCACTTATCCTTTTCTGAGTCTTGGGAGGAGCGACATATTTGCGGGCGCATTGACCTTTATGTCTTTAATAGTTATGTTACTATAAAGATATGCGAGGGCGGCTGTACTCATACCATCTTGCATACTGATATTTCACAGGATATTCGAGGTTTGAATTATTCCTACTCTTTTAATAATAGATTTTCCAGCGCGAACATGTTTGTATTAAAAGGAAGGTGAATAAGTAAAGTTATGATCCCAGCATTACTCCCGTGTTCCCTTTATGTCTAATTTATTTTAATTTTTTTTCTAATTTTCTCCAATTGATACGAAAAAAATTTACAAGTGAATTGATCATTGATGCCTGTCAATTTCAACAAATACACTGCACAAAAAAAAAAAAAACGGTCAGACCGGCGTTTTAGTGCCCCGCCTACTGGTGCAATAACACCGCATTGCCTTAATTATAGGGAAGTACATATATGAAACCCGAACCATCATGGTCGACTTTCACGGCACGGTCGGCTACTAAAACGCCATCCTACCGTTTTTTCACCGTTTTTCGAACTGTATACAAGGTTGTGTACAAGGTTGCGCGAAAACTCCAGAAAAACTGCCGAAGAGAAGTTGGAGTCAATATCGCATCGCACAGCAGCGTTGCCACTCGTTCATGACACGTCACATTTTCTGTTAAATTTCAAGTTGACAAAACCGTAAATGGCAGGCGGAATTGCCTCAACATCGCTGGACGGCGCTGGTGCGCTGGACACGTACAAAACCCTATTGCAACCAAGCTATTGTTAAAGAGTCTTTGTTTTGACTGACTGGAATTTAATATCTGGAAATAAACCTATTATATTCAGCTGTCATCGTTCACCTTCCTCATAATGTAGAGAAGAGATCACGAAGCTCATAATGAAGTTAAAGACTGTTTGCCATGCAACCCTAGATATAAGGGGCCAGATGGCGATGTCAAAAAAGAGAGCTCAAGCATTAATTACGATGTCACCTATAAGTTCAAAAAATATAACTCGATCAGTACTCACTGCAGTGAGTGCCAGAGAGCGCATTTTCTCGTCGACCAAAACGTGGTCACGGACGGACGGACGAACGGACGGACAGACGGACGGACATGACGAGAACAATAGCGCATTTTTTCCATAAATGCGCTATTGTTCTGCGCATTGTGAAAATGCGCTAAAAATAACGATTGCTAACGAAATGAATGTATAAGAATTAATCTTGCGAAATTGTGCCAGGTCCACAACCGTGAAGCATATGAAATAAAAATTAAGGGCAATCTGACCATCGAGAAAAATTATAACAGTTATCAGTATTTGTGGATGGCGTGGTGGTGAAGCTAATATAGAAACGAATCGTATAGAATCGTATAGAATCGAATATAAAAATCGTTTCGATTTTCAGGTATAAAATTTTTAGAAATTCTCGAATACAAAATAATAGTCATGGTTTTTTTACAATCTGCCTCAAAATTTAAATAAATCAAGACACTTTGCCTATGAGTCTAAATTTCAGTAGTTTTATAAAATATGGTTAAGTAGCTATACATATACACATTGATTAAGGAAGGGGTGCCCGGTATTGGATTAATTTCACGACGGATTTCGATTATTCAATGAGACAATCCTGATTTGGAAAAATAATGTAAAAACTAATTAATTATATAATTATCACATGATTCTATGCCAACCAATAAATATTTTATTTCTCTTCGTTTCAGAAGCAGCGGGAAACTTACCCGGAACTTGTGGTCTCATCTGACCAGTTCTGGACGCAACACGAGGCACGTCACTCAACCTTCGCTTTAAAATTCATGCTGACTCCAAGAACTGAATAACTTCTGCTTTTCTTAAGTCCACATCACAACATCAGCAATTGAAATTTTTCAGGAATGCAATAGCCAAAATTCCGGCTCAGGTTCGTTCCAAAACGATGGTTATTTATTTTCCGTAGCATTGAAATGCCCCAAAATTTTATTGGCCATTTCAACAAGAACTGTGTTGTATTACAGCCACTAAAATAGTCAAATAACTTATTCTACGTGGAAGATTGAGATTGGAAATTGTCATTTCAGCTGAAAACCTAGCCCACTAAATTACAGAGAAAAACTATGAAATTTCCATTTTACAGCCACTGAACAGCAACGAATACAGAGGAAGCTGTTCAAGAGTCCGTATTTCCAGGACCCAAATGCCCTGTCAACGCGGCTGGCATGAAGGCACCATTCTTCTTGCCACGGGCTTTTCGTTCAATTTCCTCCTGCTCTAAACGTACATAAAATTTCAGCGAAAGTACAGCGGAGCGGTCGAAGCTGGAACGGAAACGGCGGTCATTTCTAGGCGGGTTCCAAACAACATGGAAATGGACTAGACGTTGAGCGTCATTCCAGAACGCACGCGCGCTGGGAAAGAAGGCATTTTGGAATTTGTCTAAGACGATCTGCATATCGTTTAAGGAAATGTTTGATCCTGCGGGCATTTTACTGTGCTTTTACATCGGAGAAAAGTAAAAATATCATATGCTAATTCTTTCCAAAGAAAAATATTCATAATTCTTTGCAAAGTGTGGATTATGAAAGTGTATTGTTTCAAGAATTACAGACTGTTTTTTTATGTGAGCAGCGTTTCGTAGAAAAAATACTATCCTCCAATATATACAACTCTTTGCCATAAGCCCATAAAAATTTTAGCCATTGACAATACACAATTGCCTCGGTCAAGCTTAGAAACATTACCTTTCTTCTTGACGCAGCAATTCTAGATAAAAATAATCATTTTTGAGCCGGTCTCTCCTCGCACCGAAATCCAAGACTAGTTTGGGCGGAACATCTTAAGCGGGGGCAAGCGCCCCATTAGCCACGATGGGGGTGGATATAGCGCCCCCTTTCCAGCACACGTCGCTCCCCTTACCCTCGCCGGTCCACGACTACGTCACGGCTGAGGCCACCATCCTTGTCGGGGTGAGTATAATAATGATTATTTAGGATTATTTAAACCTATATGAATCTTACAATTTGATCACTGGCGAAAATACAATAATGATTAAATAGGAATATTTAGGCCTATAAGAATCTTACAATTTCGCCACTGGCGAAATGTCTAAAGTTTTCATAAAGAATAAACCAAAATATCCGTGATTACTGTTGCTTTGACGTGAAAATAAGTCTGTTTGGGAAGTGGGTGTTGAATAATTGATCTGGTGGTAGGCGAAGAATTGATCTAACGGGTGGTGAAGAATTGATCTGATGAAGGTTGAAGAAATAATATAGTGGAAGTTAAAGTAAGGCTTATGTGGGAATTAAAGAATTTCTCCTGAGATTTGATCAGCGTATTTGTTAAGATATTCATTGGATTTTGCTCTTAATGGGAAATAGAACAACAAATGGGGTGATAAGTATTGGCATATGTTGTACTTTTTTATTTTTACAAAATCATTTTTCAACGAAAATAAACAGAAAGTTGATTATACAACACACACAATTGGAACTTTTCCAAAATATTGTCAATTTACTCATCCGGGGTATAAACTTGGTAATTGGTATAAAATAATTGGTATAAAATACCAATTGGGTAATTGGTATAAAATAACCTCAACACGGAGTAAGTATTTACAAGTTATTTGTGGAAAATATGGCCTCGAAAGCGATAAAGTTCCGCATCATATTTGGCTGAAATCAGGTTAATGTCTACGGCCAATTTCGCCGACAAAATTGAATACCCGCCTTAAGGTGACGCGTTCATCATGAGACTGAAAACGCGGCCAAAATTGAGGTGCTGGCGAAGGCACGACAGCGAAGTTGGTTTTTTACGAGCAACACGCAAGCCTTTACTGCCGCTCGCCTCGTCATTGACGGGAAATTTCCACTTACAAGATGAAGGTTAAAAACTTTGTAGGCTTTCTCATCATGAAAAGATAACAGAAGAGAGATTCCAACGGCAGATGGGCAAGTTTAGAGAGGATAGACATGCAAATCCATGTCTAAAATGACTTGATAAGTTCCCGCGATAATTCACGGTCCACATCTAGACAATATATTCAATCTTTGCAGCATCTATTGAAATTCATAAATAATAAAACCGCAATGAATCAGTTCAAAATATTCAATATATTAAGATAAGTTGTTCTACCTTAATTTATTGGATTCAATATTTTCACAAGAAATTCCGCATCTTTCAATTCATGTACATCTGAATAAGTAAATTTCATATAATTTACCCAAATAATTTTTAGTCGTCTTTGCCTGATTTATTTTCATCATGTAAAAAATCGATGAAATTTGCACTTGTAGTTCCTCGTCTCTGAATTACAAACAACGATTTTTGCAATTCTTGGCAGGATTATGAGTGGTCGCGCATAGGACTTCCGTGCCTTAAGGGAGACGTCAAGTAGTCAGAAACTGTCCTACTATCATAATAGGTCATATAAATAAAACAGTAATACTAGTAAACCTTTACATCATGAAGACTCTATATTTTATCTATCTGCGTCAGGAACATTGTTATAGAAGAGGAAATTTCAATCAAACCTGACTGAATCCTAGCGGCTTTGGCTTACTTTAAAACTTTTTTCAAGAAGCCTAATCCCTTAAGTACTATCTGAAGTCCACATGTTTTCTAGCAATTTAAAATTTAGAGTTCTCATCAGAAAAGATTGATTATTATAAACGTTAATTTGTGGCCTTCAAACGCAAAAGCTCTTCAAATATGGACTAATAAATCTATTATATTTTATAAGTGGAATTCGACCCAAGCTGCTCAACAATAACTGTAATTTATAATTTATACGATCCCACGGCCATTGTGCATTTAACTTCCGGATCAGGGACATCAATTCTCTCGCTCGGATGTTTGTTATAGTAGCCTATCTACTGTTTGTTAGGAGCCTATCTATTCACTCACATAAATGAGTGAGACCTCGTCCAAATATCGATGCTCATCAAAGGCACGGTAAAAGAGCGTTTCAGAACAACGGGCAGACTTTGTTTCTATTTGGTCATTATCACTCATTCATTTGCACAGCGTAATATAGTTAAATAGTTACGTTCTACAGTGCATCAATGTCAAGAATTTTATGTCGCGATTGCGTTTTCTAGCACACAATTTTAACACAGATTTAAACGACAATGAAATAATGGATAAAATCATATAAATTACTTCAATTCATTGCCCTGTTGATGAAGCTCTCATCTTTTGCATCCTTGTATGAAATGAGAAATGGCTGGAGGTCATGTGGAAGCGGTCATTAGACGACGATGAGGCTTCAAAGGCTTTAAAGAAGCAAGAGCCTATAGAACCTCCGTGCTGCTGAGCTACAGCGTCAACAAGCGCTGCGTCTTAATCTCCTCAGGCACACACTGAAACTTGCTCGCCAGACCCTGTATTGCGGCCCGCTACCTCTTCTCTCGTCCTTGCCTTCTTACAATTATTCAATACCTTGCATTGTTACAGTTATGCGGCACCTAGCCCTGTTGCAGTTGTGCTTCATCTTGTCTTGTAACAGTCATGCGTCATCTTTCTTTGTGAGAGTTGTGCTTTATCTTGCCTTGTTAAAGTTATGCGTTACCTTGCCTTGTAACAGTTATTCAATACCTTGCATTGTTACAGTTATGCGTTATCTTGCCTTGTTGCAGTTGTGCTTCATCTTGTCTTGTCACAGTTTTGCCCTGCGTTACCTTGCATTGTTTCAGTTATGCGTTACTTTACATTGTCACAGTTATGCGTTACTTTACATTGTCACAGTTATGCGTTACTTTGCCTTGTTACAGTCGTTCGTTACCTTGCATTGTTACAGTTATGCGTTACTTTGCATTGTCACAGTCATGTACATATTGCCTTGTCACAGTCGTGCCTCATCTTGCCTTGTCACAGTCATGCATCATCTTGCCTTGTCACAGTCATGCATCATCTTGCCTTTTCACAGTCATGCATCATCTTGCCTTGTCACAGTCATGCATCATCTTGCCTTTGTCACAGTCATGCATCATCTTGCATTGTCACAGTTCTTCGTTACCTTACCTTGTCACAGTTATGCGTTACCTTGCCTTGTCACAGTTATGCGTTACATTGCCTTGTCAAAGTCATGCATCATCTTGCATTGTCACAGTTATGCGTCACAGTTATTCGTAGGTGGGAGGTTGTCATCCCCCTGATGGGCTGACCAATGGACACGGCGTCCCTGACGCGCGTTGACGGAAAACGAAATACGAAACTCATACTTAACGCGTGCTGTGCGCATTCGGTGCGATCATTTGAATTGTATCATATTTAATAGAATATAAGAAAATGTTTTAAAAATATTATTATCTTGCATTCCCTGCATCGTCAAGCCTGAACCTAAATGTGACAGTCCTATGTCCTATTGTGGTGACATCCATTAATCGCTATATTGGCCCATTAGCCGATATTGCGATAATATGCCATATAATAATCATGAGTTTAACTAATTAACCTTCACTTGGAATGTCTCACGTCAATGATATTCGTACCTAAAGGGCCTAGAGCCAACACCTTCCTTCAATTATTGACTAGATTTTTCAGCTTGATGATGCAGACATCTAATAAATAAATATATTATTATAGCAACGCCTGCATTACAGAGTCTGTTTAAAGTCCCATGTTTTTCAGGTGCTGGTGGTGTTCTACCTAACTGTGATTTTGCTGCTCTTTGGAAGCAACCTGGCGTGCCCACGAAGTTTGTTTCCTTCTTCACCTGCCGTGAAGAAGGCAGGTGCAGAAACAGTAGAAAACAATCACAGTGATTGTGACACCTGCATCGACATAGAAAGGGGTCACCCCACACTTGAAGGTGAAAATAGAAATGTAGGAAATGAATTCGGTGAAAATTCAGAGAGAGCTGCATCTTCGAAAATATACAGGGGAAATAGAAATTCAGGATTAAAGTACGACTATTGTTCCATAGATGCAGAGGATGATTTCGGGTCCAATGTGAGTCACGTGGAAACTTGCAAGATGTGCCAGCAAGAAGCAATCGAATCCGATGAATTTGTGGACACCGATGATAGCGACGATGATGAGGATTACAGTTACGATGACACTCTAGTGGTCGACAGAAAAGGGGAATATTCGATAAGTTACTATAAGAAACAGTGCAATGACATCGACGAAATAAACTGGAATGTTCGTAGCGATCCTCAAGGAAATTATTCATCAGATGTTAGGCAGTGTCGATGCGTAGAACCGCGCTACGCTGAGATCGTCGGCGGACAACAAGACTACAATCGCTACAAAAATTTATACCGCATTGAGAACCAGGAAACCATGGCAATACGACAAGAAAAATTACGTAACCTCGAGCAGCAACTGCGAGCCCATAGCCGGCCTGTTCCCTTTGAAGAGAATCCTACTGAAATCCATCGCGAAAAAGTCAGTTGTGAATGTTTGCATGCATTGCCCCGATCGTCGAGCGCCAGCGACAAAATGTCTGGCCATTTGCGCAGCAAATTAGGCATGCCATCTAGGGCAATGAGAGCACCAAAGCTCAATGAGTCGTTGGCACAGGTTCATTATCCGCCGCACAATCGGCCAAATTACCTGGAGTCCCATAGCATGGTTTGCAAATGCACTACTTTGCTCCACACAGACACCTATATTGGACATCCTAAAAAGTACGGCCCTGTGAATACAAATCGAAATGAGTTCGTCTACAAACAAAGCCGCAATTGCGGACTTTGTGACGATTTGTGCGTCACTTGCAGTGAAACTAAAGGCATAAAAGGTGCTGAAAACAACACTAAATATGAAAAGTGCGATAACTTCACAACATCGCGTAGATTTTTGCAGCAAGATACGGCAGATACGCGGACTCTAGCAAGCCGGCGGCATTCGGTAACGACGCAACTCAATCGATGGGCATCTTCATACGAGAGCCCTCCTGGCCATCGACTTACAATGCCATCGAACTCCGGAAACAATGGTCCATCATCTTTGAAAAATTCCACTTCCGATAGCTTTCTTTCGAACCATGTCAAGTCTTGCAAAGTTTGCTCAGATCTGAGTGTGTCTAAGATGGAAAACGCCCACGGCAGGACCGTTCATCTTATCTCCATGCCTCCTAGTCACACGAGTTCTTTCATTCAGAAAGAAACAGCGACTCCTGTTCATGAGTCTCAACGTCTTTTAAAAATTAGTAGCCCAGAAATAAACGGAAATATATTATCCAAAATTAATGGTGAGCAAATAAAAGAGTTTAATCCCCAGAAAAACAAGTCTAAAGCTCCTATGGACTCTGCAGTCAAGAACGAGCAGGATGTGGACATGAAGCTTTCGACTCCTTTGACTCAAGAAGATAAAGTCGCAATGTTCTCAAAACTTCATCATTCAGTATCACCAGACGAGAAATGCGAAGTTAAATCAACTGAGATAGAAAAAACAAAAGACGAAGACGCCACCCAACATGCAAACCTCACAGACAACGTGCCAAAAAAGGCTACCGAGTCCAGCGTGGACCCAAATAAATTCCCTGATTACTCGAAGGACTCGAAGGCGGATCGACCATCCTCGAGCCAACTGAAGTCTGTCCGAGAAGCTGCTTCATCACAGCGGACAGCTATAAAAGATTCCCTGGATCTGGAGGTGGTGCTGCTCGAGGAAAGATCTGGCCATGTTGCCACGCATTTGGCGTCAGTGTAAGTGACGTCGTCGGTCGGTAGAATATTATTAGGCTCCATAATTTGATGAGAACACTAATAAGTTATCACGTTTATTTAGCGTTGTAGAGTTATACCGTTTATGTAGCGTTGTATCGTTAACCCGTTATTTTACCCGTTATACTAGGGCCTTCTACATCTTGAATCGTCTTCTTCATTCTTGAATCTTGAATGTTTGATAACGAATTCGAGGATGATAAGGCAATGATACATTTCTAATTTAAAACTGAACTAATGTTCAGTTTCAGTTAACTAATCTGTAATGTATAGCATTTTAATAGTAAATTGACTTGTCATTGAAAATCCGAAAAGGATTAATATTCGCAATGATATATACGTAAATTTATATAAAAATTTTTATTGAAATATTTTGAGCATGATCATATACCGAAAACTGAATTAAAATATTTCATACAATTCGAATGTATCGTTGTACTTGAAACTTTATTCTACGTGTACAGATAGAATTATTATATATACTTCGCTCCTTGTGTAAAGGACAATTAATAATTCAAAAAAACGAAACCACCATTACTTGTGACAGCAAAAAAAAAAAAAAAACTATGTGCAGTATAACAATAGTGATCAAATACACCATTAAGTTTAATATGAATTAACATTCCATGACCTTACGCATGACTTGCAAATGTCTTTATAGAAACCAGTCTACGCTCCTTAACTGCCTGAAGGCATTAATAGTTGTTACTATGAATTTTTCATGGTATGAGTTGTTACTATGAAAAATTCATAGTAACCAACTTGAACATGGTTGTTGTTCATTTTAATATGAGAATATTGAATCATGTCTGCACCACTGATATATCATATAATAAAGTAAAGATTTTACGTGGAAAATAGTGCTCTCAATAGATAAGAAGTTGAAGCATATCAACCTACAGGGATTTTCCATGTTATATGAATAATGTTGCTCTATGTATAGAAATAAGTAGACTTTCATTGCATCGTTTATTGTGCGTTTTAGCTTCAAAATAATGGCTATTCTATAAGGAATATGCGACATTTGAGTGATACAAGACGTTTAAAAATGAAAAACTTGTATCAGTTTGTGTCGTTACAGCAACTTATTTCATTGAAGTGGTTGATATCGTACAGAATTTCAGCAAAGTCGTGAATGTCTTACAAGGAAACGGTATAATCGTCAAAATCCAAAAATGATTAAAAAATAGGAGGCTTGTGTTCAATCTCAGTTATTACAATGAACGGTTTTTAGTAGAAATTCAATATTCATGTATTCAATATTAAATATTCATAGGTGTTTAAGGTCTCATTAAAAAAAGAATGAATTAATCATCTAAAATTCAAGATTAATGCAGAGTTTGGGGACAAAGGTTAAATTTGGTGATATTACAGAATACGTAAACTGCTTATACAATTATGTTACATATCAGTTATGTAACTAAAAAAGATGAATTAGTTGAAAATCATGATTGATTCAAAGAGAGCGAATAAATGTACAAGAAGAGACTAGGGGCCATACTTTCAAAACTCGCTAAGTAAACGTAAGTACTTACGCTCTATTTTCTTGTCTGTGATTGTTGGATTTTGCTTGAAAGGCCGTCAATGATTGGCTGATGAACTTACGATCTCTTAACTTTTTTGAAAGTATAGGCCCAGCACTGATGCTGCTCTAAATGTGAATAAGGAAAGGCAAAACAAAGATGTTAGCACATCAAAATAATTGGATGAATGTACATAAGAAAGATGAAACCTATAATATTAGTAATATTTTAAGCCGAATGTGTGA
This sequence comes from Hyalella azteca, assembly GCF_000764305.2. Lineage (NCBI taxonomy): Eukaryota > Metazoa > Arthropoda > Malacostraca > Amphipoda > Hyalellidae > Hyalella > Hyalella azteca. The sequence continues at coordinate 110,075 of NW_025936713.1, read as the reverse complement.
TCACTGTAGCTGGTGCAGGACGACTACGTTGCGATGAAAATTCCAGCGACTTTCTAAAAAGGAGAAAATCTATTCTATATATTATGGATTTTCAGCGGGAATTAAACGATAAGAAGACGTAATGTTGCAAGATATTACGTCTTCTTAATAATAAAAGATATTTTATAATATATTTAAAACAAATCTGAGAATCGAACAGGTTTTGGAATGCGTTAATTATCACTTGGAAAGTTGAAATATCTATTGAATTGCTTAGCTTTTTTATTAGGCCTTTGCGATGTTATAATTTTTTTAAGATAAAGTGCCGCAACAGAAAGTGAAGATACGTAAAGTAATAGATAACTTTTAAAACATCTATTGTTTTATTATTTGAAATAATAACAAAACCTTTTATGAAGCAAATGTTAATATTAAACGCATTAACTTCGCATGAATTGCAGTGAAGAAAATGAACGAGTGCAGCGTATAGCTCCCGCATCCCCGTATTTTATCGTAAGAAAAATTCTTATTTATATCATCGTTGTGATAACCTCCCGTAATTAAAGTGTCTGAAATAAACAGTAAAGTTAATAGAATTTTATTATACCACATATGTTGCATAGAGCTCTAAGACATCACAACATGAGCAGTAAGAGTTAACATAACATTTTAGGAGCAGATATAGTGGCGTTGGCATAGATGATTTGCTCGCCTCAATAATATTTATATATAATATCCAAATATTAAACACATGAATTATTATTATAATTATTAGTATTATTATTATGATTAATAGTATTATTATTATTATTATTAATATTATTAGTATAATTATTATTAATTTTATTTTTATTATTATTTTTAATCCTGACCAAAAGTAATGTATTGCACAAATGAGGCATGACCTGGGAGAGGATATTATACCACCTATAACATACATGATTGAAATGTTCACAAACAAGGCGTAGTTGCAAAATTCACTTATTTCTTGAGTTTGCTCGAAATCCAATTTAATTTTGAACAGTTACTGATTAATTACCTAATTCTTGAATCGCACATACCAGAAAATTTTAAAATTTCTGCGAAGGCGTAAAATTCATTCTTATCACGAGTTTTAAGAAGATTCAAATTCAATTTTGGCATTTATCAGTTATTTACTTAATCTATAAACGACTTAACCCGCACACCTAAATTTTTCGCTTACTGATCAGTTGTAGAACGTTCAGACCGACCGCGGACCAGTCTAATGCTTTATTCCGTATTCATCATCTTAAACACACATGCACTCTTAGAGTAATACTACTAATGCTCCTAGAGTAATAGAAGTATTCATTATATTAGACTACTACACATACTAGGACTTATTAATTCTAACGTGCGTCAATAAAAATCCAATTTTAATCAAGCGAGAAGCATTCCTAATCTCAAACCAGTAGGACACCAATTTTAGAAAATGAGCTAAATTCACAGCAATAACGCAATTACTTTATATTGGCAAGAATTTGTTGCGTTAAAAAAACTAAAGGTCCTAAAAATAATACATTCTCATCAAAAATCATTCAAGATTCCCTCCAACTCACTCATATATTTCTAACACAACAAAATTTCAAAACAATTTTGTTGTATTAGAAAAAAAAATGTTTCTAATACAAAGATATTCTATAATGGAGAATATCGGATACAGTCACGCAGCATCTCCCATGGGGGCGACACGCACGGCGACAGTCCCGGGTAACACTCATGAGAATGCAGGATAATCCTGCGTGGCATAATAATACATTCAATGCAGGATTAACTTCTGTAACAGTAGAATAATAAATTCAGCGTAGGATAATTTATAGAACCTGAAGAATAAAGAATTCGGTTCAGGATAGTTCGTAGATGCAACAGAATAATTAACTCAATACTAAATAGCGTAGTTGACGCTCTGAGTGTGAACGCCTTCAAGAACAGACTAGACGAAGCTATGCAGGAGCATATATTCAGTCTTAAAATGCCTAGCAAATTACGGACCAGGCAATAAGTCCAGCAGCTATCTCAATCAATCGTCAGTTATGGAAAGATCGGGTTCCAAAGGCCGGATCCCTTGTGAATCAAGTCACGAAAAATTCAAGAATCGGCAACAGGCCATGGGCCTATTTCTTCAGTGCCGACACTTCTATTCTATTCTAAATAGTTCCTAGATGCAACGAAATAATGAATTCAATGCCAAATAGTTCCTAGATACAACAGAATAATTCATTCTCTGCTGGATAAACCTCTGATGCAATTTAGAAATTAAAATCAATGCTGGATCAAACTCTGAAGCATCAGAACACTAAATTCAGTATAGCTTGATGGCTTATCAACCAAAAGCTTAATACTAATAATAGATTTGTTCTAATTAAAATACGTTCAACATTGAAACAGTTTCTTTCCAGACATTGGAATTTCAAAATTATTTAAACATGACAATTGAATTCATTTATAACTGGAAGTGAGCAATTGGGTTTTATTGTTTAATTGTTTTTAAATTAGGAAGTAATTATTGATTCCTCCGCAATTAAAGGAAAAAAAGAAAGAACACAATATCAATTTATGCTGACTATTGCCTACAATATGAACAAATAGATCCAGTTTTGATGTCAATGAACTTACGTTGTACACAATAATGGCCTAATTCACCTCGGCTTGACAAGACGTGTGGGGCGACGGAAGCGACAGTAAATCCTATAGGCCTTTTTACTTGCCTTTTGACCCGCCGTGTGACTTGTTTCTTGACTCGCCTTTTGACTTGCCTTTTGACCCGCCGTTTGACTTGCCTTTTAACTTGCCTTTTGACCCGCCTCTTGACTTGCCTTTTGACTTGTTTTTTGACCCGCCGTTTGACTTGCCTTTTAACCCGCCGTTTGACTTGCCTTTTGACTCGCCGTTTGACTTGCCTTTTGACCCGCCGTTTGACTTGCCTTTTGACCCGCCGTTTGACCTGTTTTCTGACTTACCCTTTGACTCGCCTCTCAACCTTCCATTTAACCTCCGATTGCCCAGAACTGTAGCCACGGTCGCGAAGAACGATGCAATACGAGCGCTGTGGCGGCTAAAGCATCCTCTCTTGCCCGGAATATGCGTGTATAAAATAGAACCAATTTTCAAAATAGGTCGATATTCTTGGTGGAACATTGCCGTCCAATAGCAACAGATGGCTCGACAAAACATATTTACTGATATAGTTATAATTATATATAATTAATATATAATTAGTATATATTATATAATTTTTTAGTATATTATATAATTATATTATATAATATACTAATTAATATATAATTAGTATATTAATTATTACTGATATAGTATATAATTAATGAAGTGAGAAAATGATTCGCATAAAAAAAAATTAACTCCAAGTTTACAATCTAGCGCAGCTATCGGCCCATGTGCTGGATTCAAACGAATTAAAATTGTCTGTTTATACCAACATAGCCACCATGCTTTCAATTTTACACTTCAATTTAGCTTCTTTACAGACATTGGAATTTCAAAATAATTTAAACATGACAATTGAATTCATTTATAACTGTAAGTGAGCAATAGGGTATTATTGTTTAATTGTTTTTAAATTGAGAAGTAATTATTGATTCCTCCACAATTCAAGGAAAAATAGAGAGAACACAATATTAATTAATTTAGCTATTGTAGGTTATAACAACGCACGAAACACAATTTTTTGTTGCTCCATGTTTGTTGTGCTCGGGTCACCGAGAACTGGAGATCGATGAGGTCAGTTCCCACCGGCGTTCCATGCAAGAGGAACTGGAAAAGAAATGTTGCACGATGGCTGAGTGACAGAAATTTATCAGTAACAGGAAGAAGTAAAAAAATTGCAGACAAGAATGAAATTGAGGAATAGAAAACTTAGGTGAAGTTGAAGATCCACGGAGCCATGATGTATGAACGTTCATTAAATGACCATTAGATAATTAAAATAATAACATATATAGACAAAAAACTACTGTTAAATGAGCGAATTAAATGCAAAGAGAATTGGCCAGATCGAAACGACACATTTTACACCGAAACCAGGAGAGGAATTTTTAGCAAGTGGAGGATGGACATAAAAATTATCTGACACTGAGTTCCGATTGCCAAATAGAAGCTTTGCGGTTTTCACAGTAACACACTTGTTCAACATTTTAGATTCATAATAACATTTAAATTATAGAATGAGCTTCAAAAACAATTTTACATAACGATTCCAGTTTCAACACTCACTTTGTTCAACAATAAAATTGGCTGATATCACAAAATATTGAAGCTAAGGCGCAGGAAATTATAATAAATAATGTTGAAGCTAAGGGCGCATGAAATTAGAAAAAGAACATTGAAGCTATGGACGCAGGAAATTAGAATAAAGAATATTGAGGCTAAAATCGCGAGAAATTAGAATAAAGAATATTGAAGTTAAAGGCGCAGAAAGTTAGAATAAAGAATATTGAAGCTAAGGAGTAGAAAATTAGAATAAAGACTGTTGAAGCTAAGGGCGCTGGGAATTAGATATTGAAGCTAAGGGCGCAGGAATTTAGAATAAAGAATATTGAAGCAATGGGCGCAGGAAATTAGAATAAAGAATATTGAAGCTAAAGGCGCACGAAATTAGAATAAAGAATATTGAAGCAATGGGCGCAGGAAATTAGAATAAAGAATATTGAAGCAATGGGCGCAGGAAATTAGAATAAAGAATATTGAAGCTATGGGCGCAGAAAATTATAATAAAGAATATTGAAGCTAAGGGCGCAGGACATTAGAATAAAGAATATTGAAGCTATAGAGGCACAGGAAATTAGCGGTGGCTGGTATCATAGCCTGGGTTTTAGGAAGACTTGCAACGAAACTGTGAGGTCGCTAACAGGAAATTGCAGTGCATGGGTTCACTGATGAACATCTGATGTCTTATGCCAGGATCTTGGCTGCTGGCAGAAAAAAATGAAAAAGCTTAAAAAATTAAAACATGAAGATGTTTCCTTGAAAATGACGAGATGTGTGGCGTATGGCCGTTTTGTCTTTAGGAGAATTTCATGTCAAGAATGAAAAAAGTTATTTTAAAAATAATTGGATACATACAAAAAGACTTCTTGACTTTCTTTTATGACTTTTCTTGACTGTCTCCTTTTATGTTCGAGTTATTTTCTCGAGCATTCGTAAATATGATGCAGTACGTGAACCAAATAACATTTATAGTGGATTGATGAATTCATTCTGATGAATCTGTTTTTGTATCTACTTATCGGCGAACGAATGTGGTATAAAGTACAGTGTGGTATAAATGTCGTCTCTTTCGGATTTCCATAATAATACTGAGATAAATTGATTCGGATAAAGTCGGATCGAGATATCAGCGTAACATTAATTATTAGATATCATGTAGAATAATCATTTCACAAGTTATAACGATGTATATATCGGTACAATAGCAATACACTATTGACACACAAGACTGTTGTTATAACGACAAATTGCATTGTTCATACATAGAGTTTAGGCATATTTCTCTCTGCTCGGTAAAGTAAATAGTATAAAACTTTAACTAGACCTCAAACATGCTGGAGGTATGGTTAAATGGAAATAAAGGGTGCGCCACAGAAACTTACTTATTTGAAAAAATTCCTGTGCGGTTAGTTGGTCGGGTAGAGGGGCGAAAGGGGGTGCATCTGAAGGGGAAATTTCCCAAGTTTGTTTCTCAAAGTTTCTCAAATAAATTTTCTGTAGTGCAAGAATTAACTGAACGCGATTTTGTTGCCCGTCAAAATGCATGTAAAATGCTGGTTGACAACCTGCCTGAAGACGCGGTCGTTTTTTTCAGTGACGAGGCTCACTTCCTTATTTCCGGCTGCGTTAACAAGCTAAACATGCGTTATTGGTGTGGTGTAAATCCACGTGAGTTTCACCAGAAGCCACTTAACGTGAGCGAGTTACTGTCTGGTGTGCGACGTCGGTAATGGGAATAATTGGTCCTTATTTTTTAAGAAAACGAACGCGCAGTTACCGTTAATGGAGCTCGTTACAGGTACATGATCTAGGAATTTTTTCTTCCAAAACTCGAAGAAATGAACTTTAGGAACGTGTAGTTTCAGCAAGATGGAGCCACAGCACATACAGCACGAGACTCGATGAATTTCTTGTGACATCATTTCCCCGACCGCCTCATCTCTCTCAGAGGCGATCTCCAATGGCCGCCACGCTCTCCAGGTTTGACTCCATGCGATTTCTTTTTATGGGGATATTTGAAATTTCCGGTTTATGTCGATCGACCACGGACCATAGCACACCTCAAGAACAACATTCGCGACGTCATTGCCAAAATACCGATTGATATGCTGCATAGAGTGGAAACCATTATGAAGAAAGCGACTTCATTAGTTTATGCGCAATGGAGGCCGTCATTTATGAGATTTAATTTTCAAAACTGTATGAAAAAAAATTTGGTATACTGTTTTCTCGAATAAAAAAAAATTTAAAACAATAACTGAAGTACTTTAGTTTTTATTGACCTTTCAAATAAGTAAGTTTCTGTGGCGCACCCTGTACAATTATGTAATTAGAATAATTGACAAGATAAGTGAGTTGGACCGTCATTCACTATGCACAGCGAGGCAAGAGTAAATCCTTATGCGCTAGTAATATTTGTTCTAAACGTAGAGATTTAATGAGTGGAATATCATATTTGAAACTCGATGAAATTCGATTTGTTAAATAATAATTCAGAATTACTGTTTGTGAACTGCAAGGTCAGTAACAACTTACCTAATATTTACTTCAGTACCGAGCAAAGGCCATTTATTTTCGATCGTAAATCTTGGTTTTCGATTACATAACATTCTCCTCAAATCAGAGCAATGTGCGTGACAGCACTCGATTTTTCTCTTTTTAGCGCATTTTCTCATGCATGAAAAAATGTACTATTGCGATCGCCGTGTCCGTCTGTCCGTTTGTCTGTCCGTCCGTGACTTCACGTTTTCGTCGAGGAGAAAATGCGCTCTCTGTCACTCACTGCAGTGAGTACATGAGTTATATTTTTTTGCATTACGACACAGACAAACGGGCTGATTGCAATATCGATGCCCAAATGAAAATTATCTATCGACACCACGACCACGTACGGAAATCAAACATATAACAAATAATAATTATTAATCTTAAGCAACGACACTGCCAAGCCCTAATTATTGACTCCCACAAACCTGGGCCTATACTTTCAAAAAAGTTAAGAGATCGTAAGTTCATCAGCCAATCATTGACGGCCTTTCAATCAAAATCCACAAATGAAAGACAAGAAAATAGAGCATAAGTACTTACGTTCACTTAGCGAGTTTTGAAAGTATGGCCCCTGAACCAACGAGCTGCCGCCCGCGGCGCATGGTCGCGGTTGCCAGGGCAGGTCAGTCGACCATGAGACGTCGGGCGAACAGGTCGGTGCTGCGGGGCGGTGCGTGCGCACCAATCAGTGAGGTGCTAATGGTGCTGTGCTTGGTGTGCACCTTAGGGACGTGTATTGATACCGATGGTGACAACGCTAACTTGCACAAGAAACGTATTAATGTCTGGAATATTGAGCATGAAGATGGAGGACCTGAGGAGAATTTACGTGTGCTTGTTAAACGAGAAGCAGAAGATTACGACAGTTTTGCACGGGCGCAGCTCAGCAAGTTTGACGGTAAGGTTTGATTATATATCACTTGTCAATATATCACTTGCTTATTAGCTAACGCCTACAGCCATAAGTTCTAGAGTTGCAAGCTGAGATTCAGATGAATTTCTGCAATCTCATTACAGGAAATGAAATGTGAGAATTTTTGGCACGAGATTTCGCAATTGAATATGAATGAATATAATTTATATTCCGGGCGGTTCATTCTGAATTATAAATAAAATCAGTCTGCATTTTCAACGTCTTGTACAAACAAAACAAAATAAAAACAAAAAGGCAGATCTTTTTCATTTGAATTTTATTTTTGATATTATCTTTGAAATCTACCACTAGTAATTGATTCCAATATATCATCTAAGTTGTGCAATTGCGTGGCCTGTGACACATCCTACATATATGAAACGCTGGTGTTTATTGCCAAGTCCTTACAAGGAAAATATATCACAAGTGAACGCTCATATCTGCATATTGCTTAACATGTTCCCGTGCCTCATCGTATGCACTTCAGTTGGCAATTCGAATTTTTTTTCCAGTGGAATAGAAAAATCCCCTTTTTTTTTCTCTGTTCGATGGCTCCCATGAACTGTCATTTGTTATCGTCAGAGCAAACGATCTAGAATCATTTACCCTGACACTTACCCTGAGAATTCGGAGACCGCATTTTCAGAGAGGAAAGCGAAGCGAAGAAGGCATTCGCATCCAAGCAATTCAGTCCCTAAAAAAAGGCCGAAAAGGCCCTAAAAAAGGGCACCGCCGAAATGGCCTGTTCACAAACCCTGAAAAATGGCAACTTGACTCGAGGTAAATTGCCAAAATTTCGAAGACTCGCGGCACTTTTCAGACAAGAATTTTCGGAACACGAAAGACCGTAATTTGATGATGGCCGGGATTTAGGCCGCGTTGAAATGTATTGGCGTCTCTTGAATTTACGAGTCCCGATGATACATTCAACTCTTAACCGACCATCAACTCTAGTCCTTTGCTCGAACTTTGATTGAAACTTCAGAGGAATTTTTTCAACTCATGTCGAGAAAAAGTGACATTTTGGAGTCGATGGTCGTCATTTGTAGGAATTTTTACGATTTATGAAGATGATTCAACGCGTAATTTCAACTCTAACCCATGAAAATTTTATTCAAATCTCGGGCAGCAAATGGGATTGAAATCCTAGCTCATAAATGACTTAATTGGGGGCGTAAAATAGAAATTTTATAAATAATAACGAATATTTCAGGTCGAATGAATGCTTGATGTACTAATTGCTTTAAACATTATATGGAATAACTGTATGTGTAAATTTAGAAGTCCGGCGAATATTCTTCATTTGAATTTCACTCGCTGATAACACTCACTTGAGTGTGAAGTTTACTCTTCACTCTCGCGCCACTCGAGTTCAACTGAACACAAGGCCAATGCAGAACTACATTCAGAGAAATAAGTTAAACTTTGTCCTAAGAGCGATACACTTATTTCCTTGAGTGAGTCATCTTGACACCTTTTGGCCCGCATAGATAGAGTGCATCAGTGCTACGTCCGTCTTCTGCTCGTACTGCGGGTAAGAAAATCAGTCAATATTTGAACAATATGACCAAGTGGCTTATCTGAGTACATATGTGTGAGGAATAGAAAAGCAAGAGAAATAGCAATTATCCTGCATATTATTCTGTTCAATATTGTATTCAGATAGAGCAAATTCAGAACTAACTTAAAAAACGTAACCTTAATAAAAGAAGTGGGAAAATTACAAATTTCCTCCAAAACTTAAATAAGATAAGAGAAATTTATTATATTTGCTGGCGTTGCTTAGTAAAATGTATGCATAACAATTTGAGATAGAAACTTGCTAGCATTGAAATTAAACCAAGAAAGTCAACATTAAATAAACAACGTGGAATCAAAAATTTTATTTTAATCAAGGAGTAAATAACAATTACGTTCAAGTGCTGGAGAAATTCCTTCCATGTGCATTACTCGTAATTGCATTGAAGCAATCGCGTTGTGTTGAAGTGACATCTTCATAATTAATGTTTACAGAAAATTTCAATAGCAAATAATATAGCTCAAAGTTCATTGTAATACTACAATCATTTAACAAATTCCAACCGGGTTGAAACCATCAATCAAACTCAGATAATGATATTATATATATATATAATATTATATTATATATATATAATGTTCTGAACACGTCTCTGTCATGTTAATGTTCTGAACGCGTCTCTGTCATGTTAATGTTCTGAACGCGTCTCTGTCATGTTAATGTTCTGATCGAACGAGTCTCTGTCATGTTAATGTTCTGAATATAGAGTGCATCAGTGCTACGTCCGTCTTCTGTTCGTACTGCGGGTAAGAAAATCAGTCAATATTTGTACAATATGACCGACTCATCTTTCTGTGTGCATACGTTGGAGGAATAGTGAAGCAACAGAAATAGCGATTTTTCTACATATTCTTTTGTTCAATAATAATAATATTGGATTCAGACAAAGCCAATCCAGAACTAAGTCAAAAACGTAACCTTAATAAAAGAAGCAGGAAAATAAAAAAATCCATTCAAATCTTAGGAGAAAAATGAATCAAACGTTTCTGCTGTCATTGCGTAGTATGATGAATGCGTAAAAATTTACCACTCAAGGCTCATTGTAATACTAAGAACATTTATTTTTTTGGTTCATGGTAAACTAAGAAAAAAATACCACTCAAGGCTCATGGTAATACTAAGAACATTTACCAAATTCCAACCGGCCGGGTTAAAACCATCAATCAAACTCAGATATAAAAATTCAGGACAACGAAATGAAAAAAATTGTTATGCAAACGAGTTAATTTATGCAAAATCACCGCCACTCGGTCTTGAGATTACGACGTTAATTTTCCAGAATGGATTTCACGGGTAGAATTTCAGAGCTCAGTGTCATGCAGCGACAGAGATTCAGAAGTTCCCCTGAGAATGTCAGAGCTCAGAGTCATGCAGCGACAGAGATTCAGAAGTTCCCCTGAGAATGTCAGAGCTCAGAGTCATGCAGCGAAAGAGATTCAGAAGTTCCCCTGAGAATGTCAGAGCTCAGAGTCATGCAGCGACAGAGATTCAGAAGTTCCACTGAGAATGTCAGAGCTCGGAGTCATGCGGCGAAAGAGATTCAGAAGTTCCCTGGGAATGTCAGAGCTCAATGTCATGCGACGACAGAGATTCAGAAGTTCCCCTGAGAATGTCAGAGCTCAGTGTCATGCAGCATTGCAGCGACAGAGAATCAGAAGTTCCCCTGAGAATGTCAGAGCTCAGTGTCATGCAGCGACAGAGGTTCAGAAGTTCCCCTGAGAATGTCAGAGCTCAGTGTCATGCAGCGACAGAGATTCAGAAGTTCCACAGAGAACTTCATAGCTCAGAGTCGCGTGGCGCTAGACTCAGAAGTTACTTTTAGAACTTCAGAGTTCAGTAGCACGCGGCGACAGAGGCTCAGAAGTTCCGTTGAGTGCAAATACCCAGAGTGTGGCTAGAGAAGAAGCGTTCAAACTCCCTCCCGAAGCCAAAGCTCAAAGAATTCCAATTCTGGCAGCATGGGTGGATTATTCCAAACTTTCTACAGACCCTGTATGTTAAAGGCATCAGCATGAGCCGACGCTTGTGTGATACGCGGTCCAGCACAAACTGAGTTGCGCTTAACTTTCCTGACCTTCGAAGTTGTCGAAATTAAGTCAATGATTCGTAGAGAGCGACTCAAGGAAAGGCACTTGAGGTCGCGTGAAATTATAATCTTTTAAACAAAGAACGACATTACAAAAAAAAAAAACTTTTAAGTCAAGACATAAAGTAAAAACAAATTTCCCAATAGTTGTTTTCCGAAAATTTCCGAAAACTTGGAATTTTAAAAAGTACATTTCGGCGAAAATTTTATATGACGACCCAGCAGCTCGGGAGCTTGGCGACCGCAGCTGAACGTCAAAGCATTGCATGAAGTTGGCTGGTATCAAACTTGGCCCGAGACGGGATTTAGAACAAAATTCTTGACAGCGCAGGAGGAGCTAAGCGCAAGACGGACCGAGAGACAAGTCTCCTAATAACTTCGTGCTATAAACTTAAAAAAAAAATATAACTCAGTACTCACTGCAGTGAGTGACAGAGAGCGCATTTTCTCGTCGACGAAAACTTGAGGTCACGGACGGACGGACAGACGGANATGATACATGGTACAACATGATTCATGATACCTCAACATGATACATGGCACAACATGATTCATGATACCTCAACATGATACATGGTACAACATGATTCATGATACCTCAACATGATGCGTAGTACAACATGATTCATGATACCAAACTCTAAACACAAGAAATTGAAGTATTTACTAAAAATACGTGTCAGACCTACAGGTTAACTTGGCATCGTTTATGTTGTATGATCGCTGAGTTCTAAAAAACTCAATAAAAATGTCACTGAATATTATATTTTCCAATAATTTTCTCTGGCTTAGCCCATCTATGGCAAGTTACTGGTTAACCTGGGTCGACAGGTTATAGCTCGAGCGCCATGTAACGCCAACGTGGTTCTGCAAATTGGGTTGTGATATGGTATTTAAGATTTCATTTGTTTATTTTCTCTGCCTACGAAAATTAAAATTCCTAAATTCAGACCTGGATGGCATTCACGAGTATGAAGATGGTGTTCTAATACTCTCGGTATTGTGAATACGTAGAACCTTTATCTATTTCTAAGGACAAACATCGAACACACGCAAATTTTATAATTTTATAAATTTAGCAAAATTTAACGTAGCTGAGGCTCGTGTCATGAAATTGACTCAATTTTTAATCGACTGCAGCTGAGAAGCTCACGTAAAAATCCAATAAAATTTTATGCAGTTTTTCATGTGCCGCTCACCGCTGGGTTGTTATCGAGGTTGATTGGCATCTTTAATCTGGTTGATTGAAAGCTAAAATCCGGTGACCACGAAGCCAGGGCCTATACTTTCAAAAAAAGTTAAGAGATCGTAAGTTCATCAGCCAATCATTGACGGCCTTTCAAGCAAAATCCACCAATCATAGACAAGAAAATAGAGCGTAAGTACTTACGTTCACTTAGCGAGTTTTGAAAGTATGGCTCCTGGTCAGTGAGGCTGCAATTGAAAATAAGATTAGCTTCATTAAGGCTTTAGTGAGCTGTTTTCGACGCAAATATACTGACCAAAAAGACTGTATAATTAGCAGCCCAAAAAAAAAATCCGCAAAAAAATCCGCAGCTTGCTCGGCTATCGAACGATGTTAGTGGTCAGGGAACTCATTGAACCGAACGCAGAATTTTTATTATTGAATGTCGTTTTCCCCGATGATTTATTTATTCTAAAGTTTATTTTGAAGGGAGAATTTAGAAACATGGCTATGAAAACTGGATTTACTCCGTGTGAGGATCATCAAGTTTGGTTCAAATGAAACCGAGGTTCCAATTAGAGATAGAGAGCTCAGGATCAATGAACTGTTCTTGTCGTCAACGCAGTCTGCTTTAATTGACAAACTCTAATGAAATTCATATTTACGACACGTGAAGGCTGGGTATGAGCAGTGAGAGGCAATTAAAATTAAATTGGGTCTCAAGATTTTCTCTAACTTTGTGGTAAGTGTGTATCGTTTGGATTTTTTAGTAATAAATTACACACTTTCAACGGTGTTCAAGTCACTATGATTATTTCAAGTAAATAGTGTTGATGCAAGTGCAAAGGTTGCAGGAAAAATGTTAAGAGTTGCACTTAAATAAATTGTAATCCAAATTGCTTTCATTTATTCCATGCAGTTCGCGTCAAATTCATCACATAATTTAGCAAAAGCTGCTATCATCCTTGCAAGAGCCCTCAATTTTATTAACAGCCTACCAGATAAACTCTGAGGCAGCAAGAATTTTTGGAATGTATGAAGAAATTTCTGAGTCTCTCATTATATTTATTGGTAAATTGAAAGAGGGATTGACTTTTTTAAATGTTTGATTTTACTCAGAGTACTTGTATATGAACACTTGCTTTTAAAATTTGTTTTGCTGTTTTTTACGCATTTTCTCATTTGTGGAAAAAATGCACTATTGTGCTCGCCATGTCCGTCTGTCCGTCCGTTTGTCCGTCTGTCCGTCCGTCTGTCTGTCCGTCCGTGACTTCACGTTTTCATCGGCGAGAAAATACGCTCTATATGTCACTCACTGCAGTGAGTACTGAGTTATATTTTTATAAGTTAGTACATACTGTATCCTGGACAAAAGCGGCGCTCTTAATATTCATTGTTCCTAAATACTTAAACTACTCTAAATGCTTATCTTGAAACAACCAATTAATGAGCAGCAATGCATAGACATTCAACAATACACGTTAATGTCGAGCTTTTAAGGGAATTTTTCTACTCATAAACATTCAAAAGAGATTGAAGCAGCCGTCTTGCATTTTCAAATGTAAACTTGAGTCAGTTGGGCAAAAAATTATTTCATGAGCGAACCCAAAAAAGTTTCACCTAAAGTATTCCATTTGCAAAATTGAAACAAGTCATTGCGGAAATTATTTTGTGCGCGAACCTAAAACATTAATATTGCTTACCTAAATTAACTTATCCGTACACTTAAAAAATTATGTACCAAAAGTTTTTCATAATTGAGTCTAGTGAAATTGTGCACCTGGATCAAATTTGTACCCAAACCGTAACCAATTCAGAATGAAGATATTTCTTCCGCAAATCTAAAGCAATTACGCATCATAAGTATAAAAAGTGTTAAGTATTTTATGAATACCCACTAACCGAAAGCAATTCAGCACGAAGATTTTTCATCCGCAAATCTACAACAATTGCGCATCAAAAGTATAAAATATTTTATGAGAAACCGGACGACAAAAAGTGCGGACACCATAGGCCGGTTTACCGGTTGCCGCGATTGTTTGGCCCACTTTACTGATGCCTAGCCTGCCGCCGCCTCGAGTGACACTCATGCGTGCAAGATATGGCAACTTATAACGGCTACAGGCCTACATTGGTCATATCGCTCTCTATAAAAATTTTTAGAACACGTTTAATTAACATTTCCTAACAGAGTTATTCATTTTCTGGCTGTTTTCTATCGATTTTCTTTTACTAATTTTCATGAAGTATTAATTATAAAACAAACAAGGCAAATATTTTGGGATGGTTTTTTTTACCATACTTCACTAGCATTTTCAATATTTTTTGCATAACCTTAAATATTGAGTAGCAGTTTACAAACATTCTAATCGTAGAAGCACAGCTTCAATAATATAGACAACATGGAGAACTTCAAGCGAGTTGCTTGCCTAAACACTACAGACATGGCAATGAGAGAGCCATTAAAATCCCAACCGACAGTTCATAACTTGACATGACGTTCATATCGTCAGCTGGTTGCTCACGACACCTGTGCCTATAATTTCAAAAACATTTAAGTGATCGTAAGTTCATCAGCAAATCATTGACGGCCTTTCAAGCAAAATCCACCAATCATAGACAAGAAAATAGAGCGTAAGTACTTACGTTCACTTAGCGAGTTTTTAAAGTATGGCCCCTGTTCTAATATCCGGCGTGACAACCTTTCAAACCTTTTATTAAAGTTCTCGCCTCATAATGGACGTAGCTTCCTGTAAAAGTTCTCGTCTGTGAAAGTTCCCGCCTGATAATGGCCGTAGTTACTTCCTGTGAACGTTCTCACCTACATGGAAATGGCCGTAACATTCACTGATTGTTTTCACCTGAAAATTTCCTGACTAAGTTCTAGCCTGAAAAAATCGTAACTCCACAGACAATTTTTCGTGAAGTTGCGTGGCCTTCAAGTTACTAAATTACGAGCATTAAGTTCGATTTAAAGCTTGGTATGGAGCCGGCATACTTTAGCAAGCCTGTGTTGTGCATCGCAGATTGCCTTTTTGAGTTTATGGACAAATTTTAAGGAAGTAAGAAGCATTTCCAGTATTAAAAAGTCGAAGCCGATATTGCATCAACATTCAGATTGAAAAGCTACTCGATAAATTCTATGAATAGAATAAACTTGGATGCATGGAAGGATGCTAGATACATTTTTCAGCTGCAAAAATTGTTTTAAAAGGTAAAAAATAATTTAATTCTTTTAGAAGTCAATAAATTTAAATGTAAATTTAAATTTAAATAGCACTATAACTATGAAAGAAACATTTAGTAAGCATTTAAAAGGAAAGTCCACAAAAATTCATATCTTTATAGAAAACGTTTCGGAGACCAGCTCCATCGTCAGTTCGTAGAATCTAGAATCACAAATCAGAAGTCACAAATTAATACATTGAAAGCACAAAACGAAATTAAAAACCTAAATTTCCAAGTAATAGACGGAGCAAAAAAGGAACTATCTCTTAACAATTTCAAGGGGATAGGAGCATAGCAGCGGAATTCAAACTGGGCCTAAGTTTAAAGATGTACAAATGCGCGCAAATCGGAATGCGCATCCGCTTCCGCTAAAATGCGCAAATCGGAAGTCCCGGAGGTGGAAGCTAACACCCTAAAGTCACTGTCAGAAATAGGGACATCACACTGCTCGGCGTGAGCGCGCACAGTATCGCGCCCACCTCATTCGGCTGTGCGCGCTCACGCCGAGCAGTGTGATGTCCCTATTTCTGACAGTGACTTTAGGGTGTTAGCTTCCACCTCCGGGACTACCGATTTGCGCATTTTAGAATCGCTGTACATCTTTAAACTTAGGCCCAGCTTGAATTCAGCTGCTAGCTCCTATCCCCTTGAAATTGTTAATAGATAGTTCTTTTTTTGCTCCGTCTATTACTTGTAAATTTAGGTTTTTAATTTCGTTCTGTGCTTTCAATGTATTAATTTGTGACTTCTGATTTGTGATTCTAGATTCTACGAACTGACGATGGAGCTGGTCTCCGATACGTTTTCTATAAAAATATGAATTTTTGTGGACTTTTCTTTGTTTTTCAATTCTTAGTTAATATGCGATTTAAGCAAACAAGTGATATGAATTTAGAAACATTTAGCTAATAAAACTTCCGATTAGTTGTGAATGAAATCGCGAGCTTGAAATTACATCTTTCATCCTGTGTGTTTATCTCACCACTGCAGCAGTGTGGGTTTTTATTAGAATGTGCCTCGTATTGTGTCTACACGAATTTGCTGTCAAGCGGCCAAGAGGCGATCGAAAACCAATACTGAATGTCGATGACGGAAGACAGCCGCTTCGACGCCATCCGCCGATATTCTTGTGAATTTCATGCGTGCAATCTTGCGAGCGACGAACGGTGAAAGCCTGCGCCTATCATGCGAAGGCGGCGGAGCAACGGTTTATTTGGCGCCTTGTCAAAATATTCCGGGAACTTCACCCGCTTGCGTGCGTCGCAAGCGGGTGAAGTTTTACCTAATGCCGTTCATAACAAAATTTTAAATTGATATGATTTTTGAAAATCAGTGGCATAATTCTTGCAAAACTTTGTTTATTCACAAAATTTATTAAATGGAACATAAGATCTAATATTGATTTAGTTTTAAGCCCTCTCGGCGTACCATGTTCATTAAACTACTTCCTGAACTTAAGGTGTTCAATAATTCAGGTATCGTCGAAATATTTCGTAAATTTTTCAGTTATCCAAGCCGCCCTGCAAAAGTTTCGTCCCACGGACACCACCTGCTGCTGCTTCGGCATCACATTATCGGCGAGGGAATATCAGAATATCATCGGCTTCCTGCCCTAATCTCGCACAGCTGAAGCTTGTAACGGCGAAATTTGATGCGATTTTGGATGCAAAACTTGATGCAACATTTGGTGCATGTTTGATGCAATATTTCATGCAATATTTCATACAATATTTCGTGCAATATTTGATGCAATATTTTATGCATTATTTGATACAATATTTCATGTAATATTTAGTGCGATATTTGATGAGGCAAGATGGCGGTGGTCGAGTGAAATTGCTAAAGATTTACAGGCGTGTGCGATGGTGGTCCGTCTCCGCCAGCACAGCAGCGGCCGCGAAATTTGCCATGGAAGACAACGTAGGAGGTGAAGACATGAGGGTCGTAGGTAGGAGATGAAGACATGAGGGTCCTAGGAATTGAAGACATGAGTGTCTTAGGGTAGAGACATGGCGGTCCGGTGGGTGAGGACATGAGGGTCTTAGCAGGTGAAGACATGAGGGTCTTAGGGTAGAGACACGAGGGTCCGGGGGGTGAAGACATGAATATTATGGAGGGTGAAGATATTAGGATCTTGGATACTAAAACATGGGGGTCCTGTGGGGTGAAGACATGCTGGTCCAAAGGAGATGAAAGCATGAGGGTCTTGAGGGGCAAAGACATAGGGAGCCTTGATAGGTGAAGACATGAGGGTCAGAAGGAATGAAGACATGAGGGCTGAGGGGTGTGTAAATATGAGGACCCGAGAGGTGGGTGAAAGTACGAATCCGAGGGGGGGGGGAGGGGCTGAGACACTTGGGACCTGGGGAATAAAAACATGGAGGTTCTGAGTTATAAGTAGCCGTATACAGTCTTGTGTCTGCCGTGTATTTTCCATGATTATATCTCTTATGACGGTAAACGCTTCTAATAACTTCATGCCATAGCTCGAACTATTAACTATATTAACACCAAATAGAGACCTGGATTGATGATATTATTCGGGATGAGTTTGTTTTCAGAGAAATACAAAATGCGTGAAATGAAAGATAATTTTCCGTAATAATATTGAAAATCTCAGTTAAAATGATTGATTGACCTGCAAGAATATGTCCTGTTAATGCATAACTATTAATTCACCCCATTAAGAGGTGAGGTCGAGGATACAGTAAATTGTTGGCAGGTATCTTGCCGGCTTTTGTGCCCAGAGATTACGACCACAATTTGCCCTCCAATTAAATTTCGGTGAATTCGAGTTTTCGAGAGCTTAGCGCAGGGACATTAATTATTCTCTCGATTTTACGCTCTAGAAACTCAACTTCCTTGAACAAGTTTTTTGCAGGTTCCAGACTGGGCTTCTTATCGATCGCTCCTTACAATGACGTATAATTGGAATTCAAGATTCAATAGGCTTGGTAACTTTCATAGCGGTCATAGTTTTTTCATCTCTTCATTGCTTGATTATAATAATAATCTTACTAATTATAAATGCAAGTCAATGCAAATGAGAAATTTATCTGCATAAATTGTGCTTATATTTTGATGGAAGGCGTAAAATAGAAGTGAAGTGCCTATAAGTCGGCACTGCTTCACGGTAGAAATAAAACTGTTATATAAGAACGTAGGAGTGTCTATTGCAACTTACCGATACTTGAAAAAAATCCTTGCAAGTGACACTTGAAGCTTTAAAGCGTACAGCTTGCATGTCACAGAGGTCGTCTAAGAAGCTCCAGGGAGTAAAGTAACGAATTCAATTCCCTGAGTTTGGCTGAGGCGACGAAATTGTTACTGGATGACGGAAGCTCTCGTCATATCGTCAACGAGGATTGCGTTGAAAAAGTTCATGAAGGTAAAGAAAAGATGTTCATGAGAACAATAAAGTAAGGTTGTTGACACTGCAACATATAAGACGAATGTTAAGAAAATGCAACGAATGTTAAGAAAATGTTCTAGGACCGGAAATGACTCGAGTCGGCCGTTTCTTAACGATATGGGCAAACACTCTACTTCGCGAGTTCTAAGGGAAATATCGCTCAGAGAAAGAAATGAGACTTTGTCCTAATTCGTGATGCACTTTGTGCACTAGTGTAGATTATGATGACGCAGTGTAGTCAAGCAAAAAGAAAAAATATTAAACTGCTCGCTCTGTGAATAAGGAAGTGTGTCACTATTTGAACAATATTAATGCGAACTAGTGTTCTTAGAACTTTGTTTAGACTCTGGTGAGATCTTGTGAACAGGATTTAGTTTTAAATAATAACTTCGTAAAAAATAATGAAATCAATTATTCTGCTTTCGACCCTATTATATTCGACCCTATTATACCAGATTTCCCACCAGAAAAACGAACCTATCTAAGATCATGGTGAAACTGTAGAAATAATCCAGTAAAGATAATTAAGATAATGTACTGTGTAAATAAATTTTTGCTAACTCATTGCTAAGCCCTCGGGTCTTGGCATCAAAAGATAAAATGCCTGCATCTTTAATTGAGGACGTTGACTTGGTCCGGCCGCTGCTCGACTCAAGAATTTTGTCAACGACTGCGAATAAGATTCGAATTTAGACCTCGACTTAACGCCAATTTTCGACAAGAAAAAAATTAAACACTGAGTTTTATCCTGACCTTCACTCGCTCGTTATTAATTGTTAATGAATTGCATGTGGAATTCATTGTCAAACTGCCGGATAGCGCTGAAAATTTTCCCTATGATAAACAAACGTACCAAACTTGCGTTCAAGAAAATAATTTCAGAATTAGTTAATCAATTCGGCCACAAAAAATAATTGTATACGAGCGTTTAACTTTTTTTGACTCCGCCTAAATTTTTTTCTAAGTCAAACACGCATGAGCAAAAGAATAACAATACAATGAATTATTTTAGCCTCATCGACCATCGGCAGTTATCGCACTCCACTAACATTCATATACATTACAAATAATCAATTCAACCACATCGGACATCTGCGCAGAAATTCTTCCAGCAGCCGCCATGGCACAGCAGTTGCAATATACGGGAGGACGTTTCGCATTATCTTGCAATATACGGGAGGACGGTTTCGAATTATCTTGCAATATACGGGAGGACGGTTTCGAATTATCTTGCAATATACGGGAGGACGGTTTATACGGGAGGACGATTTCGAATTATCTTGCAATATACGGGAGGACGGTTTCGAATTATCTTGCAATATACGGGAGGACGGTTTCGAATTATCTTTATCTCTGCCATTAAACTCACCTGCTTTCGAACGCACCCAGCCTCCGGTCTCATATTCCAGTTAAACCTCGCAGAGAAACTGCTTGCCTCGTGCCGCAGGTTTATTTTTTTAGTGCGTTACCTCAATTTCCGGAATTAATGCTAATTAGATTCAGTGTATAATTAATTGTACGTGTATCCAATTTAGCGACTCCTGCTCGCCTAAGACTTTCTCAACGAATGCATTCATCCATTTTTCATCCTGTTGGTTGCGTTCACCCGCCATATAAAATCCACTTCCCGATCAGATTCCAACGTCCCTTATACTGCAGCCGCTAGTTGTTATATTGAATAAACCTGAACTCTCTTCATGAAAAATAGCCTTAAATTTTACAAAGTATTTCGAAATATAATACAGAATCTGGATAATCATTAAATGAATCTGGATAATCAATTTTCAGCATCCATTCCAAAAAAATTAATTAACTGAATAATAATGAAGAAAGTTCTAGTCAGTTTTAACTGTTGAAAGATTGATGTATAAAACAGGTAATGAACGAAACAATTGATGGTGGAAGCAAAGAATAATAGTTCAACAGCCATCATCATGTCTTCTAGACTTATAATTGATGAAGACATGATGTCTTCTAGACTTAGCGTTTAATTCTTTTCTGATGTAAAGACGACATCATGCATCACTGTGCAAGGAGGCATCATGCCATCCGGCATTGACATCGCACTGAAGAGTTGAAATCACATTGAGGATGGTGGCACCTTGTCGTACCGGCTTGTCGTGTGACATCAATATCCACATGCCATCAACACGCACATGCCATCAACACGCACATGACATCAACACGCACATGACATCAACACGCATATGACATCAACACGCACATGACATCAATACGCACATAACATTAACACGTACATGACATCAACACGCACATTCCATCAACACGCACATGACATCAACATGCACATGACATCAACACGCACATGCCATCAACATGCACATGCACGTGCCATCAACACGTACATGACATCAACACGCACATGACATCAACACGCACATGACATCAACACGCACATGACATCAACACGCACATGACATCAATACGCACATGACATCAACACGCACATGACATCAACACGCACATGCCATCAACACGCACATTCCATCAACACACACATGACATCAACACGCACAAGACATCAACACGCACATGCCATCAACACGCGTGTCCCTTAGAACTCCAGGAGCCGGCGGTTGGTAGATTAGCTTTATCATCAAGACGAGGTTGAACATCAAATGCTGGATCTCTTAATATGAAATAAAAACACATTATACTGAGGTCCACGAGTTTTGTTATTGATGATACATGGAGGGCGATATTATGGGTGACTTTCTCAAAGTGATTTAAGAAACTGTTGAATGGTTCGTCTTTTACCAATAGAAGCCAAACCGATTGTTTTATACATTTTTATATGGTACATATACATTTTTATATGGTACAACCCATGTTAATATCGATTTCAGCTTTCAAATTTATTTATTTGGCATGAAAACTTTTAGCTGATATTTCTCGGTAATAATAAGGAAAATTATTGTCGAAAAGCGGAATATTTATGTTAACGTCCTAATATTTATCTTATTTATCTTAACGTCTTATAATGAACTAACTTGTACATGAATCATAAGATGAACCTAATAATATTATAAAGCAATTTCCGATGGTATTCATTGCTTGTTCTCGTACTTGGCATCAAAGCCTTTTAATTTTTCACTAAAATCATCATAATGAAACACGTGGGAGCAAACAAGATATTTTTGCAATAAAACTATACTCTATTAATGAGCTTTAAACCTTTTTACGAGAGTCCAAAGGCAATACTGATTTCACCTTACAGATTCTCAGGTAGTAAACTAAACAAATTGAGGTTAGAATGAACGATTTTTGCTCCTTCGGCGAAAGAATTGCGATTTTTTTTAATAAAATTTTGCATAATTTGAATACGGAGAGTTTATCCTTGCAGAAGAGTGTCTCGTGATACTCATCCAAGATATACTTGCGTTGAATCAAGGCTAAATTAAACGTTTTTATGTTGAATAAAAGTTGATTAAACTTTGTGTCAAATGTACTTATCTTGCGGGATATATATACATATATTTATTTTTTCAAGCAGGTTTCATTGAAGACCAGGATAATGCACTTTCCCCGACGCCAACCGACTCATGATAGCTGAGGCCCTCATCATTAAGGATAGGACCCCAGCCATCAACCTTCAAACTACTGGATTTGTCAGAACCTTGAGACTGTTTTCGGAGTTATCCTATTTACTTGACTTTGTACTTATGTCGACGCTAATTTCATCACTCAATGCGCCTTTTAACTTGATAATGAATGATAGAAACATTCGAAACGTCGTTAACGAAATAAAAATGTCCATCGGTAACCTGATTTTCGATTTGCCAGTTCAAACTAAAAATATTGTTCGATATATGGAAAAAACTAATAAGAAAATTGCGAATAAAACAAATTCTCTGGTCTTCAATGAAACCTGCTTGAAAGAAGAAATTCTGCCAACCTATACTAACATATATTTATATAGAGAAATTGAATTACAACTAAATTTAAAGCAGAACTGCATTATTTTATTTAAACATATACGTTTTAAGCGTCCTTATTAAGTGTCCGCTTGATATCAAAAGCATTTAGCGATACTCTTACCGTTGCATCAATCAATCGATAGTCATTTTTAATAATAAAATAATTGTAATTTAAGCAATTTTTTTCATTACATTTTTAATTTAATGTAATTTAAGCAATTCCCCTTGAAAAATTTTCAGCATTAAATGGTGGCTTGTATAATAATTAAATCTAACGAATGAACTTTGTGGTTTATTCAACGTGAAATATTAAATATCCTTCGTCATTGTTATATGATTGAATAATTAATAGATAAGTACTTATATTAGCAGTCTGCTTATATCGCAAGTTTACAAGGAATTTAAAAGCAAAAAATTTAGAAGAAGACAAGATTTTTAGCGCATTTTCTCATTTATGGAAAAAATGCACTATTGTGCTCGCTATGTCCGTTTGTCTGTCTGTCTGTCCGTCTGTCCGTTCGTCTGTCCGTGACCTCAAGTTTTCGTCGACGAGAAAATGCGCTCTCTGTCACTCACCGCAGTGAGTACTGAGTTAGATTTTTTTTTCATTTTCACAATACTTCCGAGATTAAATAACATATGACCAAGATTCTCTATTCAATAAAACCAGTCTATCGGGTCTTTAAATTTAAATGGCGGTCTCTCCACACCCGCATAAATTCCAACAGCTCTTGGTCAGCGTAGGACACTTGCTCCTGCAATTTCCTTGTATGCAAAATGGAACTATTCAGGTACACATACTACCTGATACATCACAATTTATAACTATAAAATGTTTATATTTATCCTACACTTTATATTTATTCACTTATTTTAATTCAGCCCAACTTCCTTGTATGCAAAAAGGAACCACTAAGGTACACCCACTACCTGATACATTACAATAATTATTATTTATAACTATAAAATGTTTATATTTTTCCTACATTTAATATTTATTTATAGCATATAATTCAGCCCGAATTATTGCTACTCTTATAAGAAAAAGGGAAGAGAAAATTAGTCTAAGAATTTAAGGCCGGCCATTGACTGGGAGATACGATGAGTCACGATAAGCGTTCACGACGGAGAACTAGCGGCTCTTCTTAAGCTGATTGCACTCGCGCTGTGTGAAATCCTGGACACTGAAGTAATGGCAATAGGTCGAAAACATACCGGTTTTGCATTTTAATTAATTTAATATTAATTATTAATAATTAAATTATTTTAATGCATTTTTTAATTAATTTTTTTAATTAATAATTGCATTTAAAGACAATTTCCAGAAGTTAATCACCTAGCGAAACTGAATCCAAGTCCTAACCATCACACCAATTAAATATGAATCATCGTGCCCAGGATTATTATGATGTTTCACCGGATTCTGCTATCGAACGAAGTCTTTGGCTCGTTACTTAAATGTGACCAGCTTAATGGCACAATTCAGCAAGAAAAAAAATTGTCGTCATGACAAATTCACTTTCAACGAAAGTCAAATTTTCAGATCGTAATTTGCTGATTCCTAAATGCAGTGATTTATGTCAATGCCTGCATAATCTTGCCTCCATCACCTCCTTAGGTCACGCGCACCCTGCCCGCAGTCGGGTCGTTTCTTTTTAGCGCATTTTCTCATTTATGGAAAAAATGCACTATTGTGCTCGCCATGTCCGTCTGTCTGACAAAATGTCCGTCTGTCTGTCTGTCTGTCTGTCTGTCCGTCTGTCCGTTCGTCTGTCCGTGACCTCAAGTTTTCGTCGACGAGAAAATGCGCTCTCTGTCACTCACTGCAGTGAGTACTGAGTTATATTTTTTCTTTAAAAAAAGGTGGGACTACTGCAAAACCCACCCTTCCTGTAGTTGTCCTTATTGATGTTTCGCTGTCCTATGTTTCTATTGATGTTGTTTCTTTACTCCTAAGTGTATAGTAGAGTCAATAAGTGTGGAAAATTTTTACGACCCCCGCTTGCACGCAGTTCGGGTCGGGGTCTTATTCATGATCCCCGTTCTCACTTTTTAGGGTCGGGGTCTTATATATGATTCTTGCCTGCTCACAGTTAGGGTCGGGGTCTCATTCATGAGCCCCGCCTGCATGCAATTGGGGGTCGGGATCTTATTCTAAACCCCCGTCAATGGCCGGATACGGGGTCGGGGTCCCACAAAAAGACTAATATATTGACGTAGCAGACCTGGTCAGACTTTTAAATAGTAATGTGAGCAATACATATGACCTGCTCCGGGAATAAGAGACTGGATTTGGATCAGGACTCTCAAAAATTATTACAAAACTTTGCTGAGATTGCCACGTTGTAATTTTTCACGTACTCTAAAAAATACAAAATTGACAAAGAATAAATAATTATTAGCTCCTTTACTCAATATTGTATTATGGTATGTCAAATTGTCAATTATTTGTAATGCTTGATGAAAAAACCGTAAACAAAGTAAAATGATACAAACTCCGAATTAAGTAAATGAATGCGTTCAGAACGATTTATTACTATATTATGGCCTTGACTACAACGTGCGCTGATATTTTCACATATTTCAGATCTTGACAGTCAAGGTTCCTTTTGAAAATTATAGGAAATGCAATTGATACTTCGCTTGTCGGGGAATTGTGTGCTATTCAATACAATTAAATAGCTACTACTGACAGTTATATTGACATTCCAGAGTTGCCGTGACATCACACGGCGACTTTAAGGGGAGCGTCTCCCTAAAAATTTATCTCAGTAATTTACAGAGGGATCAATCTGAAATTTGGTACACATATGTAAAACAGAATTCTAAGACATTTTTGTTCATGTGATTTTTTCGAAAAAAATTGAAAGAAAACGTGAAATTCTTAGAAAACGAAAAAAAGGGGTACTACGACCGCTGTCGATGCACTGAGCTTGCGGTACCGGCTTGCTTCTGTTGGCTGGTGTACGAGAACCAGACGACGTAGAGAGACAAGTTTAGTCTCGTTAGAAGCGTAATTTTCTAAGCTTTAAAACGAGTGTAAAAACCCAAAAAGTGAAAATTTTCGATTTTTCGGGAGACGCTCCCCTTAATTACACTGCTGTAGCGGAGCGTCTCTGCTGCGATGAGGCCGTACGTGCGGAAATGACTAGGAAAAATAGGATAACAATGATAATTACCGAATAATGATCATGCTATTTATTTAATAATGATCTTGATAATATCTACCTGACGATGATGGTATAAATGATGCCGGTGATGATGACTGACAAATCCTGCAGACGGAACTACCAAATTCTAAACGACTTATTATTTTAAAAAATAGTCATGTAACGTCAACAGAAAAATTCTATCGAATTAGGAGCAATTCTTCTCCTGCAATTTATACATATTATAAATTATAGGTATATTCTATAATGATTGTGACCGCCATTTGTCAGGTATAACGCCGGCTGAAGGCTTGTAACGAGGTAAACAAAAATAATTATTTTTGTTTGTTGTTTCATGTCTTGTTTGTGGACACGAGTGGGCGCTATTATAGACACCCTGCCGTCCAGCTATTTTTTTTTATTGTGTGTAACTAAATTTTTATTTATCTATTATATTATTTTTTGGTGCAACTCGGGGTTAGGTGGGTTCATAATTTAAATGATTAAAATATGATCATATTTTAATCATATGATATTATGATTAAAATATGATATGGTTAAATAATTTACATATTTAACCATACAAACTACGTACATGTGTACATGCATACATACTACATACTTGCTTACCACGTACGTGCATACTACGTACATATAAATACTACGGGCATGCATACTACGTACATGCATACTACACATTCTGAAGAGCGACTCCAAACATAAATTTCGTTTGAACAGGAACATCACTCAATGAATTCTATACTCGACTGTATCTGTATTTTTTTCCGAAAGAAAGCACGTCACCTGAAAAAGTTTAAAGTTTATTCTAGCGCTACTAATCCATCCCATGAATATTATTATGCAAGTAAAACATTACCATAAGTGCCGCGTGTTCGATGAACTCTAACCTTAGCTAAGCTCTTAAACTTTAACCTCTGCTTGCGCCACACCTTCCCTCTTCCGGCGCTGAAACGGCGCAGAAAAAACCTGCTCCGTTGCTGCAGGGATAGTGAACCTCTGAAGCAAGGATAGTGAACCTCTGCTAGAAGGAAAATGAACTTCTGATGCAAGGATAGTGAACCTCTGAAGCAGGGATAGTGAACCTCTGATGGAAGGATACTGAAACTCTGCTGGAAGGATACTGCACTTCTGATGCAAGGATAATGCACTTCTGATGCAAGGATAGTGCACTTCTGATGCAAGGATATTCTGAAAAAAATTATGGAATCACAATTTTCGACTGCTTGGAAAAAAAAGCAAACGTTCCGATCTTTCGATTTATATTTTTACCTTAAATTCAAAACTATAACTCAACGAGCGCTGCAAAATCGGAAAAGTTTACTAAAACATTTATACCCAAGCAAGTGTAAAGTGAGGGTATTTCCAGACTAAATTTTAATCTATATTCAAGTCCAAATAATTAAATGGGACCAATTAGCTATAGAATAGAGTAGAATAGAAGTGTCGGCATTGAAAAAATAAGCCCATGGCCTGTTGCCGATTCGTGTACTTTTCGTGACTTGATTCACAAGGGATCCGGCCTTTGGAATCCGACCTTTCCATAACTGACGATTGATTAGCTATGTTTCAAATCGGAAATTTCAAGCTTCTTCTTGATAATGGCATAAAATATTTTGGTATGTTACAAGTCGTTAACATCTCCGTCGTTAAAAAAACTCATTGTATGTACAATGTATATGACTGACCTGGTCCATCTAGTGCTTTTGAAGATCTCTTTGAAATACGAAGCGCCATCTCAGTGACATGACTTCAAGACCTCAACAATATATCCTTATTAAACATTACGATGTCGGTTTCATATGCTTCATGGATTTGAAGGGCATCATAACTAATGTAATAATACCTTAATATGAACATAATATTATTTGAAATATCTCGAAACGCAGCGTAATCCTGAGCGCCGTAATCTCCCTCCAGTTATGTTGGTTAGATTTATGAAATTCGAATTGCGTGATGTAGACATTAATTATTAATCTAGAGAGATGATGTTTGTAACATAATCTGGCAACAACCATGGATGTATTTCTGTGGGTGCAGCTCGATATATATGACTTTATACACCAAAGATCCATTAATGCAGGATTAGCGCAAAGGATTGCTAAGCACTACTAATAGAAGGATTACTAAATTAATATTAGATAGCATTTATACGTGTTTGTTATAGCTTCTCTGAGCAAAATGTGACTGAGTCGTGATCTTAATCCGTGTTTCATTTGAAAAAAAGTTTAAATTATTTTAGAAAAAAACTACGCAGCAGCGATAGGCTGCATTATAGTGGGCGGAATATTTTAGTTCGGAGGCTTACTTTTTATTTTGATTGTATTTTGTTTATTTGTATCATCATTAAGAAGTCAGCGTGCACCAATGATCGCAAGACTTGCGGCCATAAACATTCAATAATTATTATATAATCAATTATTTCTAAAGAAAAAAATAGATTTATTATGTGCCTCTGATTCAAATCCTCTTGTAAAAATTTAGTATATGGAGTGAACTTTTTCGTACATCAAGAAAAATTAAAAAATGCTTTAGCTACCTAAAACGCTGGAGTAAGACACATAATTTTAGTGAGGGAGTTTAGTTAGTCATTTTTTTAATTAGTGATCCACATCTCGGAAGCTCTAGTGGTAGGTCCACAGCAGTTATACTGATGACATTTACAATAGTGTTAAGTCCACAGCAGTTATACTGATGACGTTTACAAGAGTGTTAGGTCCACAGCAGTTATACTGATGACATTTACAAGAGTGTTAGGTCCACAACAATTATACTGATGACCATTTACAAGAGTGTTAGGTCCACAGCAGTTATACNCAGCTGGTTGACTTGTGCAGTTATTTGAAGGACTGGTGGACTTGTGCAGTCATTTGAAGGACTGGTGGACTTGTGCAACCATTTGAAGGACTGGTGGACTTGTGCAGTCATTTGAAGGACTGGTGGACTTGTGCAGCCATACGAAGGACTGGTGGACCTTGGAGATATTTGAAGGACTGGTGGACTTGTGCAGCTTTTTGAAAGACTGGTGGACTTGTGCAGATATATAAAGGTTGTGTAGTTATTTAAAGGACTGGCTGAATAGAATTCATGTCGTTACTGCAGTTATGGAAGGTTAAAAAAGTTCGGTATTGCCTGCAGTTCATATTGCATGGCTGGGATTGGAGCGCACAAAATGCTGGCACAAAAGCAGCGAGATGCGAGCCCAGATTGCGAGCGCTACGTGGAATAGCCTCTGGATTCCGGGCCTATACTTTCAAAAAAAGTTAAGAGATCGTAAGTTCATCAGCCAATCATTGACGTCCTCTCAAGCAAAATGCACCAATCATAGACAAGAAAATAGATCGTAAGTACTTACGTTCACTTAGCGAGTTCTGAAAGTATGACCCCGGGTCATGAGACGGCTGCGTTTGCAATCATAGCGTTCATTTGATCAAGAAATTTCAGATAAAATTCAAGGAGAACTTTGAATAACGAAAGAAATATTATGTAAATCGAAATAAATATTCGTATGTACTAAATTTTATGCGATTCATACAGTTTTTTGTCCTGTGTTTTCTAGTGCAGTGTGAAAGGAACGATTCTTTAATGCCGAAGACGTTTCATCATGCAGGTTTCATAGGAGGACAATTCAATCACATTGAAAATCCTGCCTGTAGAAGTAATCCAAAAAACCTTGAGAATTGTTTGAAAAAAATGATAAAAATACTTGTGATGGCTCAAAAGAGTTTATAGTAAATTCCAGCATCTTCTTGTGTTACACTTAGAAAAATCGTTGAGTCGCGCTGTCTAATTAGTGATACACTTTCTGCACGAATCACTGATGCCCCTTTTTTTCCGGGCAAATCTGTGCAATATTGTTTATACTAGGGGGAAAAAGTGAATCGACATTTGAACAAATTTTTTCTTATTTCTCTGCGTGTAGGTTGCTCCACCGCGCATCCGCTCTATACTATGCTTAGTATGCCTATAATGTAGTAGCCCCAGGCCACGCTGTATCTCACCTTCGTAGTAACGTACAAAGTGTCGTGAATTTGATTTGCACTGATGGAGTCTATAGATGAAACTATCTATATTTTTTATATAGTACGATATATTTGTACCGATGGAAGTCTATAGATGAAACGCTCTGCTTCGCTGCTGTCTGCTTCACTAGACGATGTGTTCACTAATTGCAGGGGGAACCATGAGAAAGCATTTAAGTATTCAGTAATAAATATTCTTACGAATCATGTATGAAAGAGCCTCAGCTGGCTGGCTAAAAATTTTTTCTTACAAAATTTTAGTTGCATCAAATGAATTTTGGCCATTCCGAGGTCTTAAATAAATTAAAAATGTACTGTTTTTCGTTATGCAAGAAAAATGAAACTGTATTAGTTTTAGAAATAGCGATCCTGCTCTTGAATTCGCCAGAAGTGTTATTTGCACAGCAACATTGATGTTGACATTTCAGGCTCGTCGTTTAAATTTATTTCATTTATTCCCTGATCCAGGATTCCGGGGAATCCAGTATTCCAGGAACCATCAAGTAACCGTACTACCAACCAACCCGCCAGATTTTTATGAAAAAAATTCCCGACAAAAATCCCCGGCGTTAACACGCCTAATTCGATATTCCAAGCTCGGCGAGCCAAAACCGATTGGAAATTCTTAACGGCGAAAATTGCCAATTCAGCCTAATTCAACACTCGATTTTATGGAGGCCCGTTTATTGATATTAGTTCACTAGGAGCAGCAGCACCAGGCCTGCCTAACCATATCCTCAGCTCCATGGAGCACCGTTCAATTTATTAGCTGCAGGTAGCAATGATGGTTCGTTTCAATTGCCGGCATCAAAGCAGGTGTCGATTTCCAGAACAACGGCGTAGTTTGGGCAAATGGAAAATGAGTGTAATTGTGTACACAACTTCGAGATTCATAATTACTTGTCCTGTATGATAGTGAGTGCAACGTGTCAGTATTGTAATTAATTATAATGAGGCACATGAGCACATCGTATTGAAAAACATGATTTTTTACAATATTAATTAAGATTAAATGAAACTGAGACAGAATATATAACTCATGATGATTCACGATATTAATTATGAACAAAATAAAATTGAGACAAAATATACAACGGATAAAAACAAAACACGTCAATAAATCGTGGTCTGAATGGTGTGTAAAGACGTGGCATTCGGCATGTTGAAATATTTCGTACGGAGTGAATCATCATGAATCATTCATTAACATACTTCACAATTCCACTCTCAGTTTTCATCGGTATTTAGGAAGAATCTACTATAATTAACAATAAAGTGTCTCTAAAAACTCAATTATGTATTACTAAGGAATTTCATTCTTCGATCCTTCCTTGAACATCGCATAGGTATGACTTGACATCTTTATTTCATGCTGCTACTCTTCTTAGGACTTTCCTCAAATGCCGCTCCTTCTTTAACTCATCAAACATTCCTGATAACCATTTTATTCTTCAAAAATATTTCCTAATGCTGACATCGCAAATATTTGTCAGACCGTCCGACTGAGAAGATGTATTGGCAGATCTCATTTATGGATTTTTAAGGAGGAAAATTCTATGTTATTCCTACCACATATTACTTTGTTACTTGTGCTACCCTCGTCACAAACTACCGTGTTTGTGCCTCACTAACACCGTTATGTCGCCACAAACTACCGTGTTTGTGCCTCACTAACGCCGTTATGTCACCACAAACTACCGTGTTTGTGCCTCACTAACGCCGTCATGTCACCACAAACTACCGTGTTTATGCCTCACTAACGCCGTCATGTCACCACAAACTACCGTGTTTGTGCTTCACTAACGCCGTTATGTCACCACAAACTACCGTGTTTGTGCTTGTCTCACTAACGCCGTTATGTCACCACAAACTACCGTGTTGTGCTTCACTAACGCCGTTATGTCACCACAAACTACCGTGTTTGTGTCTCACTAGCGCCATTATGTCACCACAAACTACCGTGTTTGTGCCTCACTAACGCCTTTATGTCACCACAAACTTCCGTGTTTGTGCCTCACTAACGCCGTTATGTCACCACAAACTTCCGTGTTTGTGCCTCACTAACGCCGTTATGCTGATGATCTGTTATACGCACGTGTTATACCGTGTATAATACGCACGTGTAATAATTTGGTTATACGCGGCTAATTTAATTACTAGCAGCTCTAGTTTATGAAGCCAAAACATGCCCTTAAACATGACCTTAATTACTGACGCTCGACAAATAATTCTACTGAAATAAAAAATAATATGAAAATTATGCTCGTATTTGCACGACTTTGAATTTAAAAAATTTTTCGTCTAGAATCATAATTTGGAATATTTAAAAGGAATTTATTTTTTCATTATATTGGCCGAATAATATTGAGAATATTATGAGATTTCCCTGAGTTAATGTCTCATTAGCGCATGGAAGCGTGAAAAATGTTCTTAATGGTATAAAAATTCAATCGCCAAAAAGTGAAAAAATATTAATTTAGCTTCAAATTTTTTGTACGTGAAGATAAACAGAAAAAACGCATTCACTAATACCATCGTAATTATAATAAATGACGATCTTATGATCGTCATTTATTCCTTTTATTTATTATATATATTCCTTTTACCTTATTTTATCCTATTCAAGAGCAACAGTTATTATCGTTAGCAGGAGGAAGATAACGGTATGAAATAAATATTGAATCACCTCGAGATCGTTGATGCTGGATTCTTCCATTTTCCACGTGTAGTCTATCAACTGGAACTATTAAAAATAAAGCTGCCTCAAAAAGCCAACATATTCGGCTCAATATTCACGTGGATAAATAAATATTGAAGGCAATAATTAGCATTATGATAATTTTGGTTCAAAATAGTTTAGCCGGCCTCAGGTTTTCTTCCGTTCTCTTCCGCATTTGCATTCAAAAGTGCAGTCATAAAAATGAATGTCTTAATTTGTGTTGGTTATCTAGACCTAATTTACCCTGTGAAAAAAATGTAACTCAGTACTCACTGCAGTGAGTGACAGAGAGCGCATTTTCTCGTCGACGAAAACTTGAGGTCACGGACGGACAGACAGACGGACATGGCGAGCACAATAGTGCATTTTTCCATAAATGAGAAAATGCCCTAAAAAGCGTATCAGTGATACGTCCGCTCTCTGTACGTGATATTGGCCAGCAAGTGTGTTTTTATTTTAGACAATTTGACTCATTCATATTTCTGACAGTGCCCCGCGGTTGTAATCCCTGCACTGCGATGCTATGCATAACGCTACGTATTCCTATAACCGGTTCCACCGTCTTGACCGGTCGACGGGTGAACCAGCAGCCGGTCAATGGAAGAGGACGAAGTTCATTCAAGAAGACAAGCGTGCCTGGCTTTCCTGGATCGCCATTCAGTGTCTCCCAGAAGCTCTTCGAGCAAAAAACGCGTCTAACATCAGTCAGAAATTCCAGCCATTAATGTACAGCTCCAGCAAGGCATTAATGTACAATCAGCAGCAGCTGTTCGCAACTCCAGCCCTTGCAATGTGAGAGGACAGGATAAGATATTATATTGCGTTCTTACTTTGACAGAACACGTGCTGGAATTCTGCAGGACTTTACCCTTGCCTTGAGACTTGAAACGAATGACTTGAGTGGACGCTAATTTTCTCAGTAGAAGCACCGCGCATATCAGTAAAGGCACCAATTAAAAAACATTTGTGAGAACTATTTCAATTCAGTATATTCTTTCTTCAATAACTTTAATAACTAGTTTATTTAAAAGATTATTATATGAGTTAAAGTGAAAGATGTAAACTAATTTAGAGAATGAATTTAGTTTCTTCCAACGTTGAATGATTATATGTATAAAATAAGATGATAGCTTTTCAACCTCCAAATAACACAGTCGCTTTTCGACTCTAAAATTACCATGAATGCATAATTTAATTTAATTGATATTTTTATACTCGAGTTTCCATCGTGTTCCCTCCCATATCTACGTTTCTGCCACTGCACCTACCTTTAATTGTTCTACCCAGAACATCTCAACCGATAAATAGAAAAGCCGATCTAACTTTAGGATTGGAACTTGCATGCCAGTCATAAATTATTGCGAAACTATTCCCATAAAAAATTTCTAGTGGTGCTAGACGACATCTCGGTATGGATGTGCAATCATGGAATGGGTTAGGAAAGAAGATTCCAAGCCATTTCGGTGTCCTAAATTCTCGCGGGCGATGCTTAGTCAGGTTTGTAACTGACGTAACTAAAGACCGTTCATAAATACCTACGGAGTTCTCTGTAAGCCCAGCTGGCTCGAGGTGTTGGTTGATAATAATGTCCTTTCCCTTACACTAACTCGAATATAATTTAAGACCAGAAGCGCGCAGTGGAATTATGTGTCATAATAATGTTGTTTCTCTTACACTAACTCGAATCTAATTTAAGACCAGATGCGCGTAGTAGAATTATGTGTCATAATAATGTTGTTTCCCTTACACTAACTCGAATCTAATTTAAGACCAGAAGCGCGTGGTGGAATTATGTGTCTTTCAAGTCATGAAGAATATGCTTTGGAATTTCTGCTATTGCCAGGAAATTATTAGAGGAAATTATTGGCAAGTCCATCATATTTAGCGCATTTTCTCATTTATGGAAAAAATGCACTATTGTGCTCGCCATGTCCGTCTGTCTGTCTTTCCGACCGTCTGTCCGTCCGTCCGTGACCTCAAGTTTTCGTCGACGAGAAAATGCGCTCTCTGTCACTCACTGCAGTGTGTACTGAGTTATATTTTTTTGGCTATGGTCTACTGCGTTTTTAGCTCTAATATAAATATTTTGCATTAATGATTAAACGGACAGCATCACTTTATGTATGGAGTTAGCGAAATGAAAAAACGATTTCTTTAACAAACGATAGTTAATGAACTAAAAACCGAGCTGTACATTACATCCATTTAGTCATAATATTAATATTGCATTCATTGTCAATTGACAGTTATCTACAGTACCTACACACGCATGTTGGAACAGCGTTGTGCAAAATGGCTGTTCAAAGTTAGAACGTACAAAAGCATGTTCAGCGTACAACTTAAAACACTCCTCAACGATTCAACGATGCATCCAAGTCATCCAGCTCTTTCAATAATCGAAATGAAAGTTCTTAGATGTTGAGGGTCAAGCATTGTTACATTTCCGCAGTTTTTTTTGCTGTTATTATTGCTTTAAGTCAAACCAAGTTTGAGTTACAAGTAATTGCCTACTAAAGCTCATAAAATATTTATGGGTTTAAACTGCAGACACCACAGCTTGAATTTTCTATTATGTTCTATAATCTATAGCAATGAATAGTAACGATTCTTGCCGTTTAGTACGGTAGCTGTATGAGTGCGAAGCATTAGAACCCTTTGTTCGCTATGTACGAGCAATCTTTAATTTTTCGAAACAGGAAGTGCCTGTACGACAAGATTTTCATATAAATTATTCATGCAGACTTTAACTTAATTTTAATTTCACTGATAAATAAAACAAAGATTAAAGTTTTTCTCTTTAAATTAGTTATTTACTTCTTATTAGGAATACCTCAATGCCAGTCGCATCCTACATGTGCTCTAGATTTTTCTAGTATTAAATCAGAATACATTAACTTCAA
This sequence comes from Hyalella azteca, assembly GCF_000764305.2. Classification (NCBI taxonomy): domain Eukaryota; kingdom Metazoa; phylum Arthropoda; class Malacostraca; order Amphipoda; family Hyalellidae; genus Hyalella; species Hyalella azteca. The sequence goes on along the minus strand of NW_025936713.1, from coordinate 74,154 downwards.
GCCTAAATCTGCGACCGTCAATGAATTCTTTTCTGTTTAACGAATTAATTAGCACCGAAAACTCTGAGAACGAGTGAGCACTTTTAATGAGCAGAAGACGCTCCGGGAATTCGCGCCGCTCATTAAGTAAGATAATGAGAACAGCCACGACGAACAGTTCAACCAGTCGCGGTGAATTCATAAAGAGTTAATTAATGAATTCTGTAATATTTAGACACCTTGTACACTTTGGTGATTTTTCTCACTGGCTTTAGGGTAGAGATTAACCTGCCTGTTCGCTGGCAATGTTTAGAATACCATGAAGGCCTAATGAATCGTGAAAAGTTTAACATGAGTTAACAGAGCTGAGCTGTAACTAATTAGATAAAAGCTACCTTTGCATTTAATCAATGCAAGACTAGCTCGAGAGAAAATAAATATTTTTATTATATTTCTATTTATAAAAAGATTTACGCCACGTGTTTTTCTCAATTTTAAGTAAATATAAGGAGAGAATCTTAGGTTTAAACAGAAACTGGTGACCACTTCCATGATTCACAAGAAATTGTGATCAAATGTTTAAATAATATGTGGATTATTATTTATCGTAGTGTTTTGTTAACATCGTCATTCGGCAGCTTCCTGCAGCAGCGCCCAACGCATCGAAAATTTGAATATTATTGCAATGAATGAGTGAAATGCAATCAAGAATTTCTGCAATAAATAAATAATAGTCCCATGCCGACGAATTAAATTATTACTGAAGACGTCAGCATCTCATTTAATTCTTATAATTAAATAAACTATAGCCTATAATCTTATAAATAACTATAAACTATAACTTATAAACTTATAATCTTATAAATAACTACTAATAGTTATTACCTATTACCTATGTATAGTTATTAACTATGTTAACTATTACGGCCTATGTAGTGCCAACTCAAGGGTATCCGAGTTACATTTATATCATCGGCAAATCTTCTTCTAAATACTGAAATAAACAGTATTACAGTTAATACTAATTTCAGTTGTGTCTACTTAAACAAAATTTTCTTGAAATCAACCACTTTTTCATCAATTGTAAAAATAACTCCAGCTATGTCGCGTTTGCTTTATTTTAGTGTGTGTAAGCTTGAGTTTAAACTTATTCAGGCTGACGTCAAAGTTCCTCCATTAGAGATGCAAGGTCGAGACAATAATGTCGCATCAGGGCAAACATCAGAGACATAAATAGCAAATGTGAGCGAAATCTCGCGGGAAAATCAGCTAATGCGCGCGTTTATAACTAATTTAATTGATGTGTGGTGCGTAAATAATTTTTGGTGATGACATTAAACTGCGAAGAGCTTTTTTTTTGCATATACACATTGTATTTCTCGACCGACTGCTGCTACCAGCACGATAAAACTATAGACAGGCGCTGTAGACAATAAGACAGGCGCTTTAGACAATAAGACAGGCGCTGTAGACAATAAGACAGGCGCTGTAGACAATAAGACAGGCGCTTTAGACAATAAGACAGGCGCTGTAGACAATAAGACAGGCGCTGTAGACAATAAGACAGGCGCTGTAGATAATAAGACAGGCGCTGTAGACAATAAGACAGGCGCTGTAGACAATAAGACAGGCGCTGTAGAAAATAAGACAGGCGCTGTAGAAAATAAGACAGGCGCTGCGGACAATAAGACAGTCGTTGTAGACAATAAGACAGGCGCTGTAGACAATAAGACAGTCATTGTAGACAATAAGACAGGCGCTGTAGACAATAAGACAGTCGTTGTAGACAATAAGAAAGGCGCTGTAGACAATAAGACAGTCGTGGTAGACAATAAGACCGTCGTTGTAGACAATAAGACAGGCGCTACAGACAATAAGACAATCGTTGTAGGCAATAAGACAGGCGCTGTAGACAATAAGACAGGCGCTGTTTACAATAAGACAGTCGTTGTAGACAATAAGAAAGGCGCTGTAGACAATAAGACAGGCGCTGTAGACAATAAGACAGGCGCTGTAGTCAATAAGACAGGCGCTGTAGACAATAAGACAGGCGCTGTAGACAATAAGACAGGCGTATAGTTGTAAAACCTATAGTTTTGTTGTAGTCACTGTTGGCACTGGAATTTTTTCAATTTTTCACGATCATTTATAACGTATAAATACGATATAAACATACATGAAAAAGTGGAAAATAATTCTGATGTCAACAATGACTACAACAAAACCATAGGTTTTACAACTATGCAACTACATAATTATAAAGCCTGTCTTATTGTGATCATTTCACTCAATGTTAAATTCTGAAAGTACCAAGGATTGCCCGTCCACAAAATTTCCATAGAGTGTTCCTATATCAGCTAAATCCTACTGCTATGAACGAATCCTAACGAATTCTCGTAATAATCTGCAGGATATCTTCGAGTTCCTTCACATCCTCGAGGGAAATTCTAGCTATAGGCCCACAAGCTCAAGGCTTTCAATGGGCATTCATCTTTCAGGATCTTTGTTCCGCATTGAGCTTGATCAACATCGCTCTATGAAGGCTGGGAATTGAAGGATGATAGCGATGATAAAGCTGGAGCGGTTACGAGGAAAATGTTTGACTTCGTCCGCAGTTCAACATTTTGATAATTTCTGATTTTTTGTATGACATTTATGAATACGGGAATGGGATAGTTAAAATATATAAAAGTCAGTTGCGTAGGAACTACAAATGAAATGGACACCGTGATTACCCATGACATTTTAGACTTAAACTATTCGGGCAATAAAATTGGAGTGTAGTGTCAAAGTGAAAATTTTTTTGCATATGTGTGAATATAAAATGTATACAAAAAATCGAAGCTACCATGATAGTTGACAATTACTATCATCTTAAATTATTAGAACCAAATCCTAATGTTACCATATTATCAGGAATCCAATTCGCCTCATTTTGGGAAATTGTTTTCGATTATGAAGTCCGTTATTTAATGAGTGAATTATCGGAACTTGGACTTAAGAGTGACCAATAATTCGTTACCAAACTCTTTGTTATTTTTTTTGATCATTCGTCACGTAAAATTATCAGCGATTATCGGAGCGTGTAAAAACTCTTACATTATAATCACTGTTCTTTTTACGATAATCACCGATTCTTACATTACAATCATCGATTATTTCACGATAATAACCGATTCTTTCATGATAATAACCGATTCTTTTATGATATCACCGATTCTTACATTACAATCACCGATTCTTTCACAATAATCACCGATACTATGCCTGTTTAAAAAGCAAAGAAGAGAATTCGAGTAGAAAGTAAACTCCAGCAATGGAGTCAAACGAGCTGGCAATGAATCACACAGCCCGAGCACCGCAATTATGCCTGGACTTCTCCGTAAGCCCAAGTTCAGCTTCAATAAATTGCGCTCAAACTCTTCGGGGAAGCGGCTCAGGTCCGGCGAATTGCAGATTCATTGAGAACGCCTGCAACACGAAGGCAATTACAGACATTTTTGGGCCGTAGTCCATATGAGGTTGCACGTGAATACTGCTTTTGTATCCGATCACTGCGGTGGCATATGTAACCTGGGCCTATACTTTCAAAAAAGTTAAGAGATCGTAAGTTCATCAGCCAATCATTGACGGCCTTTAAAGCAAAATCCACCAATCATAGACAAGAAAATAGAGCGTAAGTACTTACGTTCACTTAGCGAGTTTTGAAAGTATGGCCCCTGATATTTAGTTCAGCATTAGTTTATTGGTATCAGAAATCAATATATTTAGTTAAAATAAGGTTAGCTCGGAATATCCTTCTGCTCTGCATGGACATGGAGCCTCGTATGCAGAAGCTGTACTCGAGATAAATTATAAATTTTGTGAGCGTTTCACTGCGCGTTAATTCCAAACGAGGTTTAGCGAAGATCATAGTTCCTCATCCACGGTAATTTTAATTGATGTTATACGACAAGAAATTCTCTTTTAATTGCTCTTTGGGCTCAAATTCAATGATAATTGAAATGCAATAACGGCATAACTTATTAATATTACATTCCAAATGTATACAATTAATTCATATTTGTTGAATATTGTGTACGACAGACGATTCACTTTGTTTCCATTAGAAATACGAGTATTTTTCTCTGTATTTTATTTAACCATGAATTCCTACTAAATTTGCAATTTAAGGAATCGAATAATATTATAATATATCGTCTATTAAATCCTGCACTTGAATCCTGCAGTGTCCTAACCGACGCCCAGTTCAATAAATTCTCCTCGCAAGCCCAGCAAGGCCAAGGCCATGTTGGTCGTCAAGGCCAACAGGTGAGGTGGCCGCAAGGACTTCAAAGGCCAAGATCAAAGCAAGGATACTTTTTTACGCATGAATGCAAAGCCAACGCGTGAAGAACCGCATTGGTTTATCAAAGAGGACGAATGGTGGCTGCGTTTACGCTCCATTTTTGCCAATAATAAAAAGGCTACGATTTAATATGGGGAAAATGACTGACAGTTTGGGTCTGGTTATTACCGGTTATCATGTCCACATCGTGGGCCGGGTTCACAGGTTCAGGAGTCCAAATTTGAATGCAGTATCAGTAGCTTATTTTCTAGAACCGCCTAGAATTCATGGAATCAATTCAACGGCATGGTCGAGTCCTTTCCGGTTCTAGTCCTCTTCTTGAATTGGTTCACGGGTTTGTGAACACGCTTATGATAAATGGCTGACCGAGAGCAGCGCACTGAAGCCCCGTTGGCATACGTACGGACGAAACGGTCTAATCTCCGCGTTCACTCGGAGAATTTACAAGTTCAGGGACAGAGCAACTCACTGAGCACCATCATAAGAAGGTACTATATTAAAAATAAATAATAAATTACCGAATTGTTCACCAACGATATTTCTCGTTACCTTGCTTGTTGATATGAATAGCATTGAATACGGTTAATGTATCCATGCATGGACGAAGTATCAAGGCATTGTGCTAGGAGAGGTGCTTGCAATACTCCGGGAAAATGTAACCTTTGATCTAGAAAATGACAATTGATTGTCAAGAAAATATCGTCGATGCTTGAGCCAGCAGTATAACAGAAAGTACAGTGGTGAAGTAAATAATATTTCTTTACCACTGCCTGAGTAAGAATCAGAATTATTCAAGAGAGTTGAATGTTGGATAAATTAGCAGCTATTCATCGGTGTCTGGGAGCCCGGTGAGTGTATTGCAATAATTCTCCGGTCGTGATGAAGCTAAAGTTCAAGTCCCGACTAAACTACTCTGGTTATATTTTATTACGAATGAATAAGATGGACTTATAAATTTCACGCCTGAATGAGTCTCATCACAACCCAGGCACCTGAAGGCAGGAGATCGAACGACAGGCTGGGAGAAATACTCAGGCTGAGAGAAATAATTCATGGTAGTTCTAGCCTTTATTCAGGATACAAAAAATTAGAATCTCACTCTTCTTGAAGCCCCAATGAATAATAATGAGGAAGACATCAACCTATTTGCGGTCACTGCTGACTTGTGAACTCTTGCGTCACATTCAATACTAATTAGCCTGTCGACATTAACTCGGTGACACTGACATAGAGACAATGACCGTTCAACTTTGAGATTGAAAAATGGTCTATGAAGTTGTATCATAAGTTCAGTGTAGCACTTAAATAATTAAATGCACTGTCTATGCCGTTCCTGTGCTTGTGTCATAATTTTTTCATTCCATAATTTTACATAGGGTTAAGAACTGGGTTAAATTCACCACACTGTCGGTCACATTTCAGAGTTTCAATGCACCAGCTTCAATTCAGAAGCATCAAGTTCGTAAATTCAGTTAACTCTACTAATTTAACTCTACTAAGTTAACTCTACTTCAATCCAGCGCTCACCGAACTTCCCACATAGCTCGAGATTCCAGAAGTCGGTCTGAAGGACGACATCCTTGTTTGAGTTTGAGTGAACGATGGAAGACTTGAGTAGAACTACTGAAGCCTGAGGTGTATATGCTGATATAATAGGGGAAGAAGCTGATCAGGCGCCATACTTTCAAAACTCGCTAAGTGAGCGTAAGTACTTACGCTCAATTTTCTTGTCTATGATTGGTGGATTTTGCTTGAAAGGCCGTCAATGATTGGCTGATGAACTTGCGATCTCTTAACTTTTTTGAAAGTATAGGCCCAGGCCGTAGCACAGGTCGCTAAGTCAACGTAAGTACTTACGCTCTATTTTCTTGTCTATGATTGGTGGATTTTGCTTGAAAGGCCGTCAATGATTGGCTGATGAACTTACGATCTCTTAACTTTTTTTTTAAAGTATAGGCCCTGACGAACAAGTTTCGTCATTACTGCGAGGCCTGCAGCGCTGATCTAACTAAACTTTGTACAAGTTCTGATCGAAGAAGCGGTTCACCCGCCGGCTTCGTGTCTTTGGTTTTGGAGTGGAAACCACACGGGAAAAGTGTTCGAAATAAATTTGAATTTAGGTTTGAACTAAGAAGCTGGTTACCTTACAGTCTTCGAAGAAAAGTAAAAAAATTGCCATGATTTTTAATGCAATATGGAGCAATGCTTCAATAAAATTATGAACCTGTTACTTTTCATTTGTAAAATTAATTTCCTACATCTATATATTTAATTTTTTAAACGGTATTCAAAAAATTATTTTTTAATTATATATTTAATTATTTCAAACGAATTTATCATAGTTAATTTATGATAAGTTCTAAGGAAAATAGATTTCCGGCAAATTAGACCGACATTCCAGAAGACGGCCTGTGAGAGATAAACTTAGTCGCCTGTCATGAAGATTACTTTTAATCAATATGGATGACAACCGAAATCTGCATATAATGTGGATAATCAGGATAATTGGAAAAGATGCTCATGAACAGAATTTTTCTTATAAAAAGAAAAACAAATTTAAAGTTTTCCTGGATTTAACCATACTTATTTTAGCTTTCCATCTCGAGCGAAAATGTTCTTTCATAAATATACTCGGAAATTCTCTTGCAGCTCTGCGGCAGAAAAGCGGCACAGACGAAGCTTTGAACGAAAATTTTTTTAAGACAGAAGAATTTCGCATGAATTCCACGGTGTCTGCTTGGTTGAAGCCTGCTTGTAATTTCCTGTGGAAGACTGAAAATTCTTGCTGTGCGTGTTTCTTTATTCAAGATCTAACAAAAGATAATAATGCAATGTCACTCAATTCGGCTCGGTAAAGTGAGAGGAGTTTAACATTTTACAATTCAAAAATGGCCTTTTAGACAGAGACAATTAAAGTCCCTCAAGCTGCGATAGACATGAAAATGTAAAATTCTGAAAATTTGGTTGCATCATTAAACTTTAAAGAAATTCTGCACTGTTAGAAAAAACGGTGAAAAACGGTCCCACTGGCATTCTAGTGGCCGGTCGCCCCGTAAAAATAAACTGTTCCGCCGTTTTTATCAGATGTTTTACAGATTTCTAGTGTTAAATTAGAATTAAAAACGGCGACACGGTGTTTCTTTTCACGTGCCGACCGGCCGCTGAAACGCCTGTAATACCGTTAACGGTAATTTTCCCAACAGTGTGTACCATAATACTCTGCATTTTGAGTTAACAGGTAAAGTGGGAGGAGTTTAACATTTAACAATTCAATAATGGCCTTTTATAGACATAGGCAATTAAAGTCCTTCAAACTGAAATAGACATAAAAAGTAAAATTCTGAAAATCTGGTTGCATCATTAAATTTTCAAGAAATTCTGTACCATAATACTCTGCATTTTCAGTTTACCACAAGAAAAAATATTATCAATTCAGTGGCAACTCGCTGCCGCCTCCAGCCCACCGATCTGTTCAATATTCAACACAAGCGCTGGTCGCAATTCGATTCTTCAGAGGCGACACGTCCGTCCTAAATTGGATACGTTACAGGCACAGAGTTTGATCACATTTGTTCCTGAAATTGAGTTTATCTTCAGTTTGTGTCCAGCCAAATCACATCACCAAATATTAATTGATTTCGCGTTTCAATTATTTCATAATTTTATGAGTATCAACATTTACAAATGTACGTACAAAACGTATAAGAGAACTTAAATCTAGGTTGTTAAAATACTCACAGGTATGAAAACGAGGTCAGTTTTTCCTCTCACCGAGTGGAGAATGTAGCTAGGAAAGTTACATTGAATGGCAATGTACAGGATTGATCAATGTTCACTGGAAGAAAATTTTAAGAAGTGTGCAATGTGAAGACTTTTCTTTTAACCCACACTGGCGACTAAAATTCCAGTCCATCCGAGAAGAAGGAAGAAATTAAGATATAAAGTATGCAGGGAAGCTAGAGCTGTAAATAAAGATATTACCCGAAAAATAGCAAATAATATTACCCTAGAAGTACCAATAAATGAAGATATCACCCTAGAAATAGCAAAAAATTCTTATATTACCCGAGATTTAGCAATAAATATTAATATTACCAGAAAAGTAGCAATAAATAAAGATATCACCCTAGAAGTAACAAGAAACAAAAATATAAGCCGAGATTTAACAATAAAAAAATATGTTACCCTGAAAGTAGCAAGAAATAAAGACATCACCCTAAAAGTACCAAAAATTAAAATATTACCCGAGAAATTTAACAATAAAAAAATTACCCTGAAAGTAGCAAGAAATAAAGATATAACCCAAGAAGTAGCAAGAAATGAAAATATTACCCGAGATTTTACAATGAAAAAAATTACCCTGAAAGTAGCAAGAAATGAAAATATTACCCGAGATTTAACAATGAAAAAATCTATTACCCTGAAAGTAGCAAGAAATAAATATAATATCATAGGGCGTGGTGGCGACTCAGGGTAACGTCCAGGAGCAGAGCTTGACTGCCAAGGCCAACGCCTTTTTTAAGCTGGCAACCTGCTTCTTGAGCCTCCTGTGACAACCCAGCTTATAATGTTGCTGCAAAGCTGCTAATGTTGCAGCTTCCTCGTCATTTGATCATTGGGACAGAATAATGTTGTTAAAAATAATAATAATAATATAATATAATAATATAATGAATAATAATAAAAATATAATAATAATAATATTATTTTGTCCCAATGATCAAAGAATGAGCAAGCTAGTGTTGCTGGAACATGGGACAAAATAATGTCGTTAAAAATAATAGTAATGTAATATAATAATATAATATAACACATAATAACTAATAACAATATAATATTAATAGCATTATTTTGTCCCAAAGATCAATTAATTAGTAAGCTAATGTTGCTGCAGCATTAGCTTTTGCATCATTTGATCATTGGGACCAAATAATGTTGCTGTAACATTCGTTAGCTGCTGATCGTTTAATCATTGGGACAAAATAATGTTTTACCAACGTTTACTCGCTCATTATTTAACCTGCTCAGTAACATTATTCAACTTTCAGGCTGACTAAATATAGTAAAAATTGTGAATGTAACTACCAGCATTTATGCATATTATTTATGCTCTCTTTATATATCTATATACACTTTACTGCTAACTGCCAGACTCGTCTAATCTGAATATCAAAATTCAATTTAACACTAGGCATTGCATGCTAATGTTAGTGACAGAACAGCAATGCAGGGGCCATACTTTCAAAACTCGCTAAGTGAACGTAAGTACTTACGCTCTATTTTCTTGTCTATGATTGGTGGATTTTGCTTGAAAGGCCGACAATGATTGGCTGATGAACTTACGATCTCTTAACTTTTTTTAAAAGTATAGGCCCAGGTGACGATCGTAATGGACATCCATACAAATTACTGATCGATATTTTTCGTATGATGAAAATAAATACGGCAACCACCCGGCCAACCATACGGCAACTACCCGGCCAATTATACCATACGGCAACCATACGGCCAACCGAGAACCAAAGATCACTTAGCGCAAACGTAGAACAAATGTAGTGAACAATTCAGTGGAGCGTGTATGATTGGTTTGAGTAATAATCCTGTATTGAATGAAAATGATGCCGAACAATAATAAAATATATTGATTATTATTTGAAACTGCGTTGCATGGTAGAATAAAGGATGGATATAAGATTATGGACTAGATAATGGATTAGAATGCTCTATACATCAATGGTCTATACATTAATGATTTTCATATGAATGTCCCAATCACAATTGATCTACTGATAAAGGTATATCCAATATTCAACTTTGTTATAAGTATAGCAAAAAGAAAATTTTTTCAATTTTTCTGAAACATCGAACGTTATTTAAACCACCCGAACTGCCTTTAAATTGTTTTTTTCTCCTTGTTTGTTCAGTTAACTGTAAACTCACTTCAGCCTTATCCACCGATGTTTGGGGTAAGACTATCATAGCTCTTTTAATTGTTCCTCTGATGTGTAATATCTCCTTGTATATCGTACTATTCTACAATTATATAGTACTACAGTATTTCATTCATTCTACAGGTGCAACTTAAGCATGCAACTTACGTACACGCTCAATACACATTTTACTCACAAGCGTCTCCTCGGCTAATATTCTCGTTCAAATAGCGTTAGATTTTGCTCATAACGGAGCCGAACCTTTAGCCTATTACACATCAATAGTCTAGCTATGCATCCTCTGTATATTAATGTTTTATACAGCTATATTCAATACCACAGTACTCTTTAAAGCGATGCTCTATAAGTTAATGCTCTTCATATGCATACATTAATGCCCTATACTAAAAACAGTTTAGAATATTAAAATAAGACTAGAGCACGTGTATAGAGCATATCGTGGAGACACACACACACAAAATTCGAACTCAATGAAATGTTTGTGATTGCGAATCGCTGTAGAGATTCGCAATCACAAACATTTGCAATCACAAATAACCGAGATTTACTATGCCGTTCTCGAAGACAGACGAGACATCTTCCATAACGAATAAACTTACCAGCCTGCATATGAGTCTGGAGTTCTAACGAGTTCAGATTTAGCGAACTTTAGGGAAGTTTGTAATGAGATGAGCGGACGTTTGGATTTTAGTTCTAAATTCGAAGCTTCATGTTGTTGAGAAGTTGTTAATTCAGTGATTGGAGCCTCTGGAATGATGGCAAGTAATTCATTCTTCAACAATTATAGGTCTAACAATTTAAACATTGTATTTAATTATCAAAACAAATCGGATTTGAATGGAATTAAAATTCAAGTCTGACGTACAAACTGGAAAAACCAAGAAGATAGGCTAAGGAAAATGATGCAAGTGTACTTTCACTAAATAAAGTTTATAAATAGTTAAATTTAATAGGTTTGAACGGCAGATCTACCGCTTTCTCTTGAGTTTTTTATTAAAATAATGAAAGGCCAGCCACATATATATACTTAATTTTTGAAGTCAACGTTTTAATTCAAATTATTCATGCTTTTATTATTACAGAAGTGAAATTTGAATGCACAAATCGCATCCGTTCACTGAAGGTACAATAATTTTCCTCCCAAAACTATTAGAAGAATCTTTTAACACTTTCATCATTGCCATATTTAACCCTTTCAGCATTGCTGTTTAACCCATTCATCATTGCCATATTTAACCCTTTCATCATTGTTATATTTAACCCTTTCAGCATTGCTGTTTAACCCTTTCATCATTGTCATAACTAAACCCTTGATTAGGCATTTAGACATAGGAATTAGCGGCACGATCAACTATAATTATGTTTGTTATAACTTTAAAAATCAAAATGTTTCGAAGTAGATTGAGAAATTAATTGGGTAGTGAGCGTTAATTCAAGGCAACCCATGAAGTGGAATCGAAAAGTGCAAATTAAAATGAAATATCCCAAATCACCTCACTTGTGAAATTATGTTCGCAAAACGTGAAAATTACACGATTCAATTATTGACTGAGAATTAATATGGTTCGACCCATAAGGTTATGTAACATCGATTATGCAAGCTCAAGATTTGAAATATAGACGTTTCAAATTACAAGCTCGATTAGAACGATCTTAAGTTACTAATTTTTTGGTGATTAGTATCTCTAAAATTAGGGATAAAACAGACTTTAAAAATAAAAATAATTGACTTCTTGTCCAACAGACAACCTCGGGGCGTGCAGTCGTGTTGGTGACGTGTGTGGCTCCGACGGCCGTACGTACATGTGAGTGCACACATGTTTTACACATGTGCTTCTGGGTAATTATAATTATAATATTATCAAACTTCTGATGGTGAAGTATAAACTAGATTTCCTTAATTTCCTTTGCTTTATAAATAGAGGCTTTATAAATTGTTGGCAGGGATTGAGGATAAGTCTTATCTACACAATGATGTAATCGGTGCAGGATTCGGACTAAAGTCGAAATATTACAGTTATCCCTGTACGCTCGTAGTTCATTTTCATAAATGACAAGTTCTTCTACTATAAATTTTGTGATTTTTGATAAACACGAAGAGATTGGGATTTGCTCCAATACAAAATTCCTAGACATCACTTAAAATTAATCTACACGAAGAATTTTTTATATTACGACAATTATTGCTGCAAGACATCAGCGGACGACAGCAACTGCAATATCCAATATCTTTCATCAAATGAATTAAAGGAACAAATATCCTAAATGAATGAATAAAGGACATTCAAGGAAATAAACTAATTAGACGTGTAAATTAAATATAAAACGATGATATAATTGAAAAATATAGATCATATTCAACTCACGAGAACAGAAAAAATATAACTCAGTACTCACTGCAGTGAGTGACAGAGAGCGCATTTTTTCGTCGATGAAAACGTGGTCACGGACAGACGGACAGACAGACGGACAGACATGACGAGCACAATAGCGCCTTTTTCCATAAATGAGAAAATGCGCTAAAAAGATAGCCATGCAGCGATTCAAAAATATATATATATTTGAATTTCGAATTTGAATTGCCCCACTTTGAATTTTCCGCTTGAGGGAGTATGACTTGAGTCGCAAATGGAAGTCATTTGCTCAGGTGGTCGCAATTTACCAGGACCGGACAATGCCCTGCTTGGCGCTAGTCAAATAAATTCTAGAGGAGTAACTGTGAATGACTCCATTTTTCCAATTCTCTTTAATTCAGCAGATAGAAGATAGATATTTTCCAAGACTGGATTACGCAATATATCGAGAAAAATTGAATTCTTATATATGTAACGAATTCTAGCTGATAAATTTTTCCAGGTTGTTGGTCACAAATTACTGAGAGAAATTATGAACTCGTGTACCAAAACCCAGCTGATATCTGAAACGAAATAAATCTTTAGCGAAAATATAGTGAAAAGTATAGTGGGACGCGCATGAATGGTTTGTGTTTTTACAGGGGCCAGTATCCACTGGGCATACTGTGAAACTTTGTGCAATATACATTAACCCAACAAAGGTTCCTCACACTACTTGCAGTTCAACACCGCGTGACAGGAGAATAAAGGCAATTAATACGAATTTTTCATTCATTTAACAACGACAAGGTGAACAGAGATTGGGTTGACGTCAGGTCAAGCTTCGGAGGTCTCACTGTACGAGTGATAAAGCCATTACAGACACCAAACTTGAACACTGGTTCATGCATAAAATGATATCATGAAAACTAAAACGAACCTCTTCACATCTATAGCCATACAGGTCAACATCACACTAATATATTACAGGTTACAATAAATCACAACGATATTGGTCCTATTAATAAATATCAAATGATACAGTGCGCAGTACGCACATTTCCCGTATGGTGACGTAGATCGAGTGATCTACGCCATAGATAAATAGTGATTATACATAGTGATTATAGAGAGCCACTATTCCGCACTACAGAGGCGATCCGGCAACATCGCACGGAATTACGACTCGTTTTGATTACAACGGATTATTATAAAATATATCAATAAACGGTGTATTTCCCTCCTCTACAGTGAAATAATCCTGTATTTAATATATAATGATTTACAAACCATATTGAAAGTGTTTAGATTATTATACAAAACTGCTGTGTAGGAAGGAATAAAGGATGAATCTAAGGTTAGAGATTGGATAAAAGATCCTGATTCCGTTGCTTACTCACCTTCCGTTGATTACTCAGAACTTGGCCAAGGAATTTAATAAATTTTGAGTTTGCATGTTTTCAATAAAAATTTATATATGAACTGTTGTACATAAGATAAATTTGTTGATTGTGGAAAGTTTCTTTCTAAAAACTACAGAATAAATGATAAAAATTTATTCAAATACATAGAACGGGAACCATATGTAAAAAATATTCAATTCTTCTGAAATCACATGACAGCTCATTTTTTTGCGATTCATAGGGGCTGTTATAAATTGTTTTGGAGAATCTGTCGTCTCTAATTTGGAAGCCTGCAAGCAATTACGACAGTCATAACAGCATGTGCGTGAGCGCTGGCATCTGCCTTGCCATGCTAAATAAATATTCCGTGGCTAATAACTTTATTTATAATGTTAATCTCTAAATTTAATCCTTAATGCAGTAGCCTCAACTAAGTACGGAATAGACCACTGAGGGTTAAAAAAATTAGATCAGTACTCAATGCAGTGAGTGACAGAGAGCGCATTTTCTCGTCCGTCCGTGAAGTGAAGTCACTGACGGACGGACATGACGAGCACAATAGCGCCTTTTTTCCATAAATGAGAAAATGCGCTAAAAATCTCGGGAATTATTCTGAGAATGATCTCAGCTTGCTTGAGAGAACTGATAAAATGAGATTGTGTAGATGGAAAACTTATGGTCGCGCTTATAATGCTCTGCATGCAATAAGTTATTAGCCGCCGCATTTCCCCGAACAGGACTAAAAAGACATAGGATGTAAAAAATTATAAAGAAGCTTGAATATCGTATGAATTAAAAAAATTATATCCCATGAATGAAAGAAAGTAGCCTAGCGAAGAATCAACAAAAAATTCACAAAATGACTTAGGAAAGCGGCCGGGATTTGTTTGGAATGGAATTTCGCCTCGTAATGTCTCGTAAATGAGGGTCGACAGATTTCACCCTCCACCAAAACAGAAGGCCGCTGAGCTGCTGATTTAGAGTCGCCCCAGCTGCTACTTTAAAGTTGCCCAAGCTGCTACTTTAAAGCTGCACGAGCTGCTACTTTAAAGCTGCCCAAGCTGTTACTTTAGAGCTGCCCTAGTTGCTGATTTAGAGTCGCTTCTAGCAGCTGATTTAACGACGCCTACAGCTGCTGATTTGGAGGCGCTGCTTAAGATTTAAAGTCGCTGAATTAAATCCACCAAGCCGCTGATTTAAAGTCACCCAGCTGCTGATTTGGAGGCACGTCAGTTACTGATTAAGAGTTAACTCAACTGCTGATTTATAGATTTACGAACTCAAAACCTGGAAACATATATATAGGTGACTAAGGTGACTAGCTATTAGCCTATTGTGTATTGATTGAAACATATAGGTGACTAAGCTATTGCAAATAAACCTCAACATGGAAAACCTAGACGTCTTAACCAGTGCAATCATCCTTCAACATGGAAAAGCTGACCGGCACTGCCATGCCAACTAAACCGCAACCTGGAAAATCTAGGTGACTCAACCATGACAACCTTCTCTCAACATGGAGAACCTGACCGACCATGCCATGCCAACTAAACCGCAACCTGGAAAATGTAGGTGACTCAACTATGACAACCTACTCTCAAAATGGAAAACTCAGTCGATTCAACCATGATAATCATCATTGCGAAAAGAAATCCTTATTTTACGTTGACGCTCGCTATCGACGAGTCAGGGTAGTTGAGTCCGCGGCCGCAGAGCGATCGTTTCCTAAGCGCGTGGTTCCGTCGTAAACAAAAGCGTCTTCCCCGAGAGCGACACTTGTTTACTCACCAAATATCGGTGAAAACATAGTCATTGAGTGAGGTCACGAACGAAACTTTAGGTTACGAACGAAAGCTTAGGTTACGAACGAAAGTTTGGGTTACGAACGAGACTTTAGGTCAAAAACGAGACTATAGGTCAAGAACGAAAGTGTAGGTCACGAACGAAACTTTAGGTTTCGAACGAAACTTTAGGTTACGAACGAAACTTTAGATTACGAACGAAGCTTTGGGTTACGAACTAAACTTTATGTTAAAAACGAAACTTTAGGTTACGAACGAAAGTTTAGGTTAGGAACGAAACTTTAGGTTACGCACGGAACTTTAGTTCACGAACGAAACTTTAGATTACGAAGGAAACTTTAGGTCACGAACGAAACTTTAGGTTATGAACAAAACTTTAGGTTACGAACGAAAATTTAGGTTAGGAACGAAACTTTAAGGGGACCGACCTAGCTAAAATTTTCAATTTTGACGTTTTTCGGTTTTTGTGCTCATCTGAAAGCTGGAATTCTGCTCTTTCCAATGGTACCACTGCCATCGCTGTACGCCAATATTTACGTTAATGACGTCTCTTTAAAGGGAAGCGGAAGGGAGAGTTCTTTAAGAAATTAGATATAAATTAATTAGCTGCTGAAATCTTTGAATATAGTTTCTACTTGAGTTGTGCTGCAGTTACATGCTTAGTCTCATCTTAAAGCTGACATTCTGAGCTTTCCAACGATACTACTGCCATCTATATACGGCAATATTGACGCAGATGGCCCGCCTTTATTTGGGGGCGGGGGGTGAAGTTCTCAAGTAAATAGACGAGAGATAATTACATCAGCAAGACTACATATCTGGGTGCATCTGTCATCTGAGCTCAGTTACCCTCCTAGCTTTGAACGGAGAGGTGCGCTACAAGTTGCTGCTTGCATCCTTGAGTGGACTAAGCTACAGAAGCCTGTACTTTGGTATCCATGCTACATTGAATGCCTATTTCGAGGCGCACGGGACTTTGTCGCGCCGTCCTGAAAAATTTTAAAAGTTCAACTTACTGTCACGGAAAACCTATCTCCTCCTACAGTTTTTAAGCTACAGCAATGAGACATATACCGTTCGATTCGTAAAGACCAGGCCTATCGACTCTAACATCACTTTTTTGAATTTCGGTCTGGTTCGTTTTTTATATGGGGAAGAAGGGGGGGGAAGGGTGAAAAATGTAATAAATGGGAAAAAACGTCATAAAAAAAAAACTAGGTGGAAAATGAAAAAAGTGATGTTAGAGTCGATAGATATGGTCTTTACGAATCGAATGATACGTGTCTCGATGTTGTAGGATGATATTTGTGGGAGGAGATAGATTTTCTGAAGTACCCCTTTTTAGCCGTTTTCTATGAATTTCACGTTTTCTATCAATTTTTTCGAAAAATTCATAGGAGCAAAATGTTTTTTTACATTTTACGTATGTATGTGAAGTTTCATGACAATCGGATAATAACTGTAGAAGTTTTCCGTATGCTAGGTCGGTCCCCTTAAGTTACGACCGAAGCTATAGGTCACGAACGAAACTATAGGTCACGAACGAAACTATAGGTCACGAATGAAACTTTAGGTTACGAATTAGATTTTAGGTTACGAACGAAACTTTAGGTTACGAACGAAACTTTAGGTTACGAACTAAACTATAGGTCACGAACGAAACTTTAGGTTACGAACGAAACTTCAGGTCACGAACGAAACTTTAAGTTACGAAAGAAACTTTAGGTTACGAACGAAACTTTAGGTTACGAACGAAACTTTAGGTCACGAACGAAACTTAAGGTTACGAACGAAACTTTAGGTTACGAATGAAACTTTAGGTCACGAACGAAACTTTTTGTTACGAATGGAACTTTAGGTCCCGAACGAGTTTTTAGGTCAAGAACGAAACCTTAGGTTACGAACGAAACTTTAGGTTCTGAAAGAAACCTTAGGTTCCGAACGAAACTTTAGGTTACGAACGAATCTTTAAGTTACGAAAGAAACTTTAGGTTACGAACGAAACTTTAGGTTACGAACGAATCTTTAAGTCACGAACGAAACTTTAGTTTGCGAACGAAACTTGAGATCACCAAGGGAACATGAGGTCAAGAATGGAACATGAGATCACAAACGAAATATGAAGTCGTTAGGAACGAAAAAAATGAGGCAACGGATGAAATATGAGTTCAGGAACGGAACATGAGGTCACGATAATAAAATAATTATCATGACACATTCCTTCTCACAATAAAAAATTCATAAATTCTGTGAGCAACACAGGCCTTAAAATTTTCCGTTCTTTTACAAGCGCAGGTATCAGAAGGGTTCACATTCTTTCCCAAGTTGAAGCGTTCTTTGATTTGAACAACTGAAGTTCCTGTGAAATAAGTTACACAAACTTGAGAAGGAAGTGAGCCTCTGAACTTTTTCTAAGTCGCAATCAGCCCTGCGATGACACTTTAATTAGCAGGGCTCCCACACGAGGTCAACGGACAGGTTCTTTCTTATCTTCCCCGCCAGTTGCTTTGATTCTGCCGAATTTTTTAGCTCTTGTGAATTATTTCTAGTCTGCTGCACTGAATCATAACATTTATACATTGTAAACTATTATAAATATAACTCAGTACTCACTGCAGTGAGTGACAGAGCGCGCATTTTCTTGTCTACGCCAGCGTGAAGTCACGGACGGACGGACGGACATGGCGAGCACAATAGTGCATTTATTCCATAAATGAGAAAATGCGCTAAAAATTGCTCAAAATTTCATTTCATTTTATTATTATGTTTTTCTTCTTGTACATTCTACCTATAGATAAATTTCGTCGATTTTCATTTAATTTGTTAAGAATTTCGAGATAGAATTGTTCTTTATTTTATTCTGTGATATAACGAGTAGGGTATTATTTTTAAACTCTATTTAAATTATTACAGCTTTCGTACTGCACAGTCCACAACGGTATAGAATATACGGAAATATATTCAGCATGATGCTCATTATTGTAGGAATTTCTCATTAGCACGCTATCGCCATCATAAAGTGCATTCCGAGCACCAACGTATATTATTAATTATATAACAATAAGCAGATGATAAATTTCTTTTATATTAAACGAGCAGAACTAATTTGAGATTACTTATCATTAACTGAAGAAATTCATAGAGCACATTACCTCGGACTCATTAACAGCAACATAAAGGTTTTATGAATAATGTAAGGTGATGTGTACTTGAATACCTCGTCCCACTGTATGATAGCGTGTATTTGTATAATTCGTCCCCCTGTATGGTAGCGTGTTTTTTGTATAATTCGTCTCCCTGTATGGTAGCGTGTATTTGTATAATTCGTCCCACTGTATGGTAGCGTGTATTTGTATAATTCGTCCCACTGTATGGTAGCGTGTATTTGTATAATTCGTCTCCCTGTATGGTAGCGTGTATTTGTATACTTCGTCTCCCTGTGTGATGGCGCGTATTTGTATACTTCGTTCACCTGCATGGTAACGTGTATCTGAGTACTCCGTCTCCCTGTGTGGTAACGTGTATTTGTATGAATCGTCTCTCTGTATGGTGAAATGTATTTAATATGTACACAGGAACGAGTGCGACTTAGCTTTCGTCTCGCTGACGTACGAGCTGCCCATCGTCATGCTGCACTCCGGCCGCTGTAACCCGCGTAAGTAAAATTATTATTATTAAAATTATTGAGTATAAATTTTCGCTAATGAATTAACTCACAAAAGTTTAAATTTGAATGTATTGCATGGTAGCCCCATGGGAAAGCCCCGCCATGTCGGCATGAAATAGTGTTATGAACTTCGTTATTTCTGCCGGTGCGATCGAATCATGAAAGGCAAATTTAGCTTTTCTTCTGGCTTAATCATAGTAAGTTTCGACCCAGTCCAAATTCTGTTAAAAATTAATCGCACATCAGATTGACCAGGAATTTTCTTACCAGATATATTGAAATAGAGAATAATTTGCAGTGGACTTTAATGTATTATAAATCACTTTAAAGTATTATTCAAACCCTTCCATTTGCTCGAATCGTCCTCGTGTTTCTGCGCACTTGTCAGTTGAAATCTCTGAAGTGGAGATTCTATAAATTCTAACTAAAAATCCGAGTTAAAACAACGGAACATGACGTAATGGGAGGAATTGTGAATCTGTGTAAACAAATAAAAAATAAATAAAACGATGGCCAATATGTCATAAATAGTGGCTCATTTTCTGCGCATGATCCGTTCTTTTACCGGGCCAAACTAGGTCAGAAAGACCCACTTAAGTGAATAAAGTGCATCGCAATTTGGACAAAGCCTCACTCATATCTATGAGTGTATATCCATAAATTGGTAGTTGAGTTGACACCAAAATTTTGCATAGGCTGAGACCCCAATTTTCTTGGTTATCTTCTAAAAGAAGAAAAACTTTCGACGCTCCTGTTCACTAAGCTCTTACGACCTGTTGACGCCAGTGGCTGGAATTATTGAGTGTTCTTTTAGTAATAAAAACAGTAGCTTTTTTATCGCTCACTGTATTTGGCAGGTAATATCATCAGATAAACCGGACATCTATGCAGTCGTTTGCCTTTGTTTTATTTATTTATTTTTTTATTACAACCAAAAAAACACGTTTCTTGGTTGTTTGAAAGTAGCTCTAGCTTTTGATAATATTATACAAAAACGATTATAGAGGGAAAATAAAACAACAAAAACCCAATGAATATCTTCTTGGAAATATGCTCAGACGAAGCAATTGCGGCAAAATTCATGGCCACGAATGACATTTTCATTGAGAAGAATGGAGATGTACGCACCAAGAAAGGCTAGGATATCAGCTTCTTTCGGTCAATTTAGAGGAGGTACGAAAAGCCGAGATTTAGAGGAGGTACGGAGAGCAGAGATTTAGAGGAGGTACGCAGAGCAGAGATTTAGAGGAGGTACGGAGACCAGAGATTTAGAGGAGGTATGGAGAGCAGAGATTTAGAGGAGATGCAGAGAATAGAGATTTAAAGGAGGTATGGAGAACAGAGATTTGAAGGAAGTACGAAGAGCAGAGATATAGAAGAGGTACGGAGACCAGAGATTTAGAGGAGGTACGTAGAGCAGAGATTTAGATGAGGTACGGAGTGCAGAGATTTAGAGGAGGTACAAAGACCAGAGATTTAGAGGAGGTACGGAGAGCAGGGATTTAGAGGAGATACGGAGAGCAGAGATTTAGATGAGGTACGGAGTGCAGAGATTTAGAGGAGGTACAAAGACCAGAGATTTAGAGGAGGTACGGAGAGCAGAGATTTAGAGTATTTAAGTTTTCATACTAAAAATCCCTGAAAGTGATGCGAAAATAAAGCCGCGACGCTAAAGCTGACACTTACAGCAGATAATAGTAATTAATTTCTACATTGAACATGCGGCAGGTAATGTCAAAATTTTCGTGATTGCATGCAGCAACTATTGTGATGACATGAAGAAATCATTGTGAATGAATGATTGCAAAATCTGTCAAGCAAAAAGTTGCTTTTTGTGGAATTAACAAGAAGAGCGAAGAACAATTTGCGAGCGAGTAATCTCTCACCCATCACGCAGAATCTTCGCCAATCACTCACACAGCACACACTACCATCACCAATCACCCGCACATCGTATCATCACGGTGATGATACGATGATAAGAAATGATGATCGCAGCACGGCCATAAAGGGTAGGGGGGTTGCCAGCCCGATGCAGATTGCGGCAGAATCCTGATTCAAAAGGAATTTCCTTTCAGCAACCGCTCCGAGGATACAGAGGATGCTGTTTATCATTGTCTGTCCTCTATCTCTGACTTAGTCTGCTTCCTTTGATCACTGCAGAGTCTTGTCTGCCGCTGCGAGCTTGTCTGTCTCTGACTTAGTCTGCTACCTCTGATCACTGCAGAGTCCTGTCTGCCGCTGCGAGCTTGTCTGTCTCTGACTTAGTCTGCTACCTCTGATCACTGCAGAGTCCTGTCTGCTTAAGCGGGCTTGTCTTCTCTGACTTAGTCTGCTACCTCTGATAACTGCAGAGTCCTGTCTGCTTAAGCGGGCTTGTCTGTCTCTGACTTAGTCGGCTACCTCTGATAACTGCAGAGTCCTGTCTGCCGCTGCGAGCTTGTCTGTCTCTGACTTAGTCTGCTGCCTCTGATAACTGCAGAGTCCTGTCTGCCGCAGCGAGTTTGTCTATCTCTGACTTAGTCTGCTGCCTCTGATCACTGCAGAGTCCTGTCTGCCGCAGCGAGCTTGTCTGTCTCTGACTTAGTCTGCTGCCTCTGGTAACTGCAGAGTCCTGTCTGCTGCAACGAGCTTGTCTGTCTCTGACTTAGTCTGCGACCTTTTTCCATTTCAGCGTCATGAAGTATCGACTATATCATCCCATGTTCATCTTGGAATACTGGGTTAATTAGTAATACAGATGCTCACCACCGATTAGTTAAGTTAGTAAATGGAATAGTTGTCGGTTGCTTGATTGTTTATTAGGTGCACCAATATAATGTAGTCACGGCTGCTCAGAATTAAATAATCTGCGAAGCGAACAGTAGTGTAAAAATTTCGAGTTATTTAATAAAAGATCTGAGTTAGTGGGGAATTTCTGTGGTATCGATATTTTCGGAACAATTCAATCAGAAAAAAAGACCTACAAGTTAGTTAAAGAAGTACGAGTACATTCTCAAGGGAGAAAAAAGCTCAAAAGCATTTGAATTGTTAATCAGTATAATGAAATGCTGATACTTTAAATTGATGGTAGCCAACTCAAAACATCTAAAAATTATCTTTATAATCAAGGAAGGAAATTCACAGGGGCTACCCGTTTAAATGCACACGGATCCAGATTCAACCGATTGTTATCCAGCGTCCACTCAGAGAAATAAGGGAGACTTTGTCCAAATAGCGATTCTCTCCCTCCCCTAGTGTGAGTCATTCAGAAAACTATTGTGCCCTGCGAAAATAGGCGTAACAGTGCAATGTGCAGAGAGTATGTCACTATTTGGACAATCCTCTTTTCGTCACTATATCCTCTTTTGTACGTTCCATGGAGGGCATGCATGCTTCCTTGCAATGACAGGGCTTCTGTGCCCCTCTTACTCTGGCAGTGGTTTAGCACTAATGTAGATTCGGGGACACGTACATTCAATTAATTCGGGGACATAATTCATGTAGATTCGGGGACATGTAGATTCGGGGACATAATACATTCATCGATATTGGTTTCAGGAATATATACTTACAGATTTCTTAAATAATTACGAACACCGGCGGGATTTCCTCAGCGAAGGGTTCAAGATTTATTTCAGTTCATATTGGATCACTCTAGTTAAGATTACTACTACCTGCATTAATTAGACCGGCGTTGCATGTAGTGACTCCTTTACTATACCAGCATTGTAGCGAGTCCATTATTCCAGCTAACCGTAGTCCACGCATAGCGAAAAGGTATTTTCTTTAAGCACGCCATACCTACAAAGAGAGCAGACCGGGCATGGAATAACGATGAACAACTTGCAGGAATTTCTGCAGGAGTGTTCAGCGGAACCTGAAATATTTGCAGCTCGTCCTCTTTCCGTAAAGGTTACTTGAGGAACTTGTTCCTCATTTGCAGGACTGGCGCTGCGGCCAACCCCCAAGTGCCCCGGGCAATCGATCTATAATCAAGCATAGGGCTGTTCCAGCCCTTTTCTGGGCTGAATACTGGGTCTGCTTGTCTGTCTCTGACTTAGTCTGCTGACTTAGTCTTATGAACAGCCCTAATGTCATGGTATAGCCCTTAGCTGGACTGTCTTATATACAGCCCGAGTGCCATGTTCCAGCCCTTTGCTGGGCTGAATACTGGGTCTGCTGTCTGTCTCTGACATAGTCTGCTGACTTAGTCTTTTGAACAGCCCCAATGTCATGTTATAGCCCTTAGCTGGGCTGTCTTATAAACTGCTCCAGTGCCGTGTTATAGCCCTTAGCTGGGCTGTCTTATAAACTGCTCCAGTGCCATGTTATAGCCCTTAGCTGGGCTGTCTTATAAACAAACCCAGTACCATGTTATAGCCCTTAGCTGGGCTGTCTAATAAACAGCTCCATGCCATGTAACTGCTACAAGGGTTATCTGACAAACAGCTCCATGCCATGTTACTGCTACATGGTCTGTCAAATAAACAGCTCCATGCCATGTAACTGCTACAAGGGCTGTCTTACAAACAGCTCCATGCCATGTAACTGCTACATGGGCTGTCTTACAAACAGCTCCATGCCTTGTTACTGCTACATGGTCTGTCAAATAAACAGCTCCATGCCATGTTATTGCTACGTGCTCTGTCTAACAAACAGCCCCATGCCATGTTACTGTTACATGAGCTGTCTTACAAACAGCCACATGCCGTAGTACCGCTTGCCTGAAGCTCATGCATGGTTGAAGAGACATGAGGATTGCCAGGTTGGAAACGAATAGTAAAGATATGGAACAAACATTCATTTATAAATCTATGGCCAAAAAGAGACGAGTAAGCATTCTTCTGACGAATAGGAATCAAACTAGCGCTCTGTAATGCATGGCAGAAAAAAATGAGGAATCTGCTTTTTCGGCACTTTAGCAATACAGCATTAATTTTCGTCATTTCAAAAACAGTGTTAATTTATCATCGTCATCAGTGAGAAAGTTACCAGAATAGACAAAAATATTGACAATCATGATTTTTCGTGCACACGGCAATATCTGCCCATACACCTGAACGACAAGTTGAAAATTTTCAGTCTGAAATCTGCACAAAACTTTTGTTAGGTGAAGAGAACAAAATTTCGTCGCTGCAGCATAATGAGATGACCAGAAACAAGATAAAAACGGGTTCAAATTTTGCTTGCAACTTCAGCTTAGACTTGATTATCTCCTGTGATCAGATCGGGGATACTTCAGTGGTAAAAAGACACTAACATTTAAATTTAAAATAAATAAATTGCCAAATGGCAATTGTTACCAAGAGCTGAGCTCCCGTGCACTCAGACAAGTAAGTTGGTATAAAATAATATAAAAGTTGGTGCAAAAATTCCCTTCAGAGTTTGATATTTAAGCTCAGAGTCGAAGAAAAAAATTCTCTTGCTGTTAAGTGCATTTGCGTGTCTAGTGAATTCATTAATTTTGAGTAACCTATTTGATTATTCAACCAGCGTGCAAGCTATCCGATGGAGGCGACAGCGGGAAAGGCGAACTCTATAATAAAGTGATGTATTTAACATTAAATATGAATGTAACTTGTATAAAGTTATCTCAAGTGTTAATTTAACCAATTTTAAATAACAAATTAAAATTGGATGTTAAGAGGTGAAATTTAATAATTAAAAGCCACACTCATCCGATGCTAGTAATGAGAAGACACCCTATACAAAATAAGAAGACACACCCTATAAAATAATCTCAGGACTGCACCCTATAAAATATTTACTAAAGGTTATGATCAGAGCCTATACTTCCAAAAAAAGTTAAGAGATCGTAAGTTCATCAGCCAATCATTGACGGCCTTTCAAGCCAAATCCACCAATCATAGACAAGAAAATAGAGCGTAAGTACTTACGTTCACTTAGCGAGTTTTGAAAGTATGGCCCCAGGACCGTATCTATGATAGCTATTGTTAGCATACTTTGTTCGAAGTTAGGCTCTTGCTCATCTATGTCTGACGAGGTCAAAATAAATTATGCTAGTCTTAAACCGGGATATTTCATCACCAGTTCAAGCATGAAAGTAAAAATTTGAATGCGATTTTATAATGAAAGTAGGATAAGAAGTAAAACCATTCGAGCTTTCAATGACATCCTCAAAATTATTTTTCAAAATTAAACGAACAAACCATTTTTTCATTTCTGTATCTATGTAAAAATGCATGCGAATTTCCACTTTAATAATCAATGTAATTATTTCAAACTACAGTAACTGTATATCATTTATAAATTTACTGTTTGCCATCGAGACACTTCAAGCTCGAAAGAGATAGATTTACAATGTATAATTACATTGTAAATACAATGTGTAATTATACATACATTGTATAATGCAATGTATCATTACACATTGCAATGAGACTATCACGAAAAAAATCAATCAAGCAACTCAATCTCATAACAATGGTCACTGAAGTTTAATCATAAAGTTTAATAACTGAAACAAAAAACTCGTTCCATACAAAATCGCACTATTTAGTGGATTTGAAAGTCAGCAGCATTCCATGCACGCACTGGCTCGGCAGAAAATGTGGACTAAGCAACTAATTGTTCGTTTGAAGAACATAATGATGCTCCAACACGACGATCTCCAAGTTCAGTTATTCCGTTACGGTTTAGTGGCTAGTCATGTCTCCCCCTACAAATGATATGATGAAGCAACTATAACTTAAAAGAAAATTTAGGTTATTTCAATAAGATCTAAAAGGGAAAAACTTCTAAATAAATCATATGTGAATCATCGTACGCCATCCGTTGAAAACGAATATGAGTACACAGTGAGATTATTTGTTTTTAAATTTTAATTTCTGTATCTTTTTTTATTATTTATTAATTATAATTTCTGTATCTTTAACAGAAAATATTATAATAAATATCTTTTATTATTATCATTTCTGTATTTTTATCAGGCCTATGTACGCATAAGTGCATCTTATCTCCCCCTACAAATGACATGATGCAGCAAATATAACTTAAAAGAAAATTTAGGGTAAATCCATAAAATTTAGGAAGATAAAAATTCTAAATAAATTAATTGTGAGTCATAGTACGTACGTCATTCGTTCAAAAACGACTATGAGTACAGAATGAGAACATTAAGTTTTTTATTTTGATTTATTTATCTTTATTTTTAGAAGAAAAAAATTACGCATAAGTGCATAGGCCTGAAAATAGACTTTATTACTCATCCACATATACTAGACCTCATCCGATTCAGCACCTCTTGTCTATAAAGTTGTGAACGGTATCGCTCGTTACCAGGGGCCATACTTTAAAAACTCGCTAAGTGAACGTAAGTACTTACGCTCTATTTTCTTGTCTATGATTGGTGGATTTTGCTTGAAAGGCCGTCAATGATTGGCTGATGAACTTACGATCTCTTAACTTTTGAAAGGCCGTCAATGATTGGCTGATGAACTTACGATCTCTTAACTTTTTTTGAAAGTATGGGCCCAGGCATATAGACACCCGTAGCACAGGCGGCGATCGAAATGCCTGTAGGTAATGTGCTAGAATAAAGCGTAGGAGTAAAGTATAAGAATAAAGTGTAAGAATAAAGTGGAAGTATAAAGTGAAAGAATAAAGTGTAAGAATAAAGTGGAAGTATAAAGTGTATGAATAAAGTGGAAGAATTAAGTGGAAGAACAAAGTGGAAGACAAAAGAGGAAGAAAAAAGTGGAAGAATAAAGTGGAAGAATTAAGTGGAAGAAAAAAGTGGAAGATTAAAGTAGAAGAATAAAGTGGAAGAATAAAGTGGAAGAATAAAGTGGAAGAATAAAGTGGAAGAACAAAGTGGAAGAATAAAGTGTAAGAATTAAGTGGAATAATTAAGTGGATGAATAAAGTGGAAGAATAAAGTGGAAGAATAAAGTGCATGAATGCACCTCTTCTTCTAAATGCATATGTAGGTTGCCGCATGCATTCAGAAAATGAGTGAGATTTTTTCCAAATCGTGATGTACTTTTTGCCATTTTTTGGGTCACCACAGTTTGACCCGGCAAAAAAAAAACGTGCGGAAAATGTGATACTATTTGAACTATCTGGCCCATACATTTTTCAATATTCAGTGAGCATTCGTAGGGCACTGCATAAAAAAAAGAAACCACTTAAGCGTAACAGGTCGACGTTCCAGGCCGATGCAGGTATTTTCTCTGAGGGCCTTGCTTTTTTAAGGACACAATAACCGCAGTTCATCGACATTCAGTAAGAACTGTTCCGCCGGTCAGGGCGGGCGCTTTTTTAGCGCACACTTTTTGTTGGGTTGTGTCCACGGCAGACACGCGGGCACCAGACGACGCTGGCAGTTTCGCAGGGTCGAAATTGAGATATATTGTATATAATATATATAATTATACACAATATATCTCAGAATATATTGTGAAGAATATAATATAGATATATTATATTCTTCACTTGAAATTGAGCTGTAATTTTCTCAAAATAATGATAGTAAATGATACAATATTTAATATTTTATATTGGGAGAAATTATTATGGAAATAAGAAATAATTAATTCTGCTGGAACTTCTGTTGAAATTGGGCTATAATTTTCTCAAAATAGTGATAGTAAATGATACAATATTTAATATTTTATATTGGGAGAAATTATTATGGAAATAAGAAATAAATAATTCTGCTGGAACTGGAAGGTTAAAAATTTTTTTGATAATATTCAATCTAATGAGAGCATTGAAGTGAATATTAGAATGAGCTGGTATAAGTTGCTATTTGTAAAGAGATGCTGTGAAGGTTAGTCGATTAGATGCTGGTATAAGTCTGATGGATCACAGTATCACACAACACTATTATAAAATAATCTTTCCCGCCAGACATCCGATAATTTAATTTCTAAACGTTTAAATTAGGTTTAAACGTTATTTCAACATTATATGCCAGGACGGCAGGGTTTAGCATAAGAGTCTAATTATTGATCAGCATCAACAGTCATTATTTATGCAATTATTTGAACTTCTCGGTGCATAAAATTACCAATATAAATAGGATAACCTTTTTCTCATATCTAATCTATGCTAAAATATTAGAGACTAAAATTTAAATCTTCCCTATAACTAAATAAATATAAATTGCGCTGACCAACTTCTGATTTTTATTAAGCGGAGAAAGCATCACCGCTTTTCTTAAGATCAATGTAAGTACAAATAACGACTATGAAGCGGGGACTGAATTACTATTGAGGACCGAGGAAGTTTGTCCTGATATAATATCAATCATAGAAAAATCCCACTTAAAAGTTCGAGTAAACCATAGAAGTATGACACACTGAAACACATGATTGCAAATTCCTCGACACCAATAGGTTAAATGAGTCCGACTCTCTATCCTGGTTTTGTGTATCACCGTGATCATTCATTTAATGAATGAGAAGATGAATGGAAGGCAATGAGGCAGAGGTCATCGCTCTCGTAACTTTTTTAATAAGAAACGGAATTGCGCAGGTTTATTGAGGTTCAACCCACGTACATAACAGGTTCTTGCAGGTCGGCAACAAGGAGGATGCTTTCTCCTTCTACAAACATGAGACCACTCATGAAAGAGCCCAAACTTAGGCCAGTGAATAAGAAATTCATCTTAGTAATGATAACCTTCTGCAGCTAGACAGTTTTATATATCGTGTCTTCGCCGCCAATTACATACATCGCAAAATGTTATTCAAGTGAATATGTTTCAATGTTAATCAAGTGAAATTACATGCGCAAC
The DNA here is from genome assembly GCF_000764305.2 of Hyalella azteca. Taxonomy (NCBI): domain Eukaryota; kingdom Metazoa; phylum Arthropoda; class Malacostraca; order Amphipoda; family Hyalellidae; genus Hyalella; species Hyalella azteca. The sequence continues at coordinate 44,929 of NW_025936713.1, read as the reverse complement.
ACGTAAAGTGAATGTGTTGTTGGCGTCAAACCGGAAATTACATATATTAAATACATAGAGATTACATATATATATATGTCCTTTCTGTATATATAAGTGTAATCCTCAACAATAAAAAATTTCAATTTACATGTAAATAAATTCCAACACTGGCCTTCCTGCACACGATAAAACAAATATCTGGTATGAGAATATCTTTGTTTGCAACGCAACGCCAACATATGGATTGCTAATGAATAAAAATATGCAGCTTTTCATGTTTTCGATTAAAATTAACGAAGCGTGTACGACTTAAAATCATTTGTATAACTGAAAGTGAATAATATAAATAAATTTTATAGCTGTTATCAACATAATTAACATATAGAGTATACGCTTGCAATACGTGACCGGTCATCCATCGCTTGATTTTGAATAGAAATTGAAAAGCATTGACGCATTTTTACCAGCATTGAACCTTCCCCTGTAATTTAAGCACATGCAAATATGATATTAACTTAATTATTAGAATTTTAACTAACAAACTGTACAACAATTTGAATATTTATCATAAAAGCCTTGAATACAACGCATTCGCATTCGAGACAGAGACTGGAACACGGACTCGGTCGCCTGGAGAGGCCGAACCAATACTTCATTGTGGCTTGTCACTGACAAGAATCTTTTGTCAACAGAAGACTTCCGCAACACTGAGCACACTTCACCTGCGTCTCCCTCCCGCCACCACCACCTGAGCACACTCCAGAAGCTCTCAAGTCTGCGGTGGGCGCCCCACCACTCGCTGCTGCAGGTGCTGCACACTGAGCCCTCGCCCCACCTGCGGGGCTCGCCCACACAGCTACACCCGCAGGCTCTGCAGGATCCTAAGTACAGAGCTCTGCTGCAAGCTGGTCCTGCCACCAACCGCTTCAACTATTGCTGGAATACGAACTTTAGGTGAGAGATTCTCTACTTATAATATTGTGGTCATTTATATAGGGAGATTTGTGGTTATTTATAGACCACGCCAATGATAATATTGAGGTACGACGACGAGCAGTTTAAACTATTGCTGGAACACGAACTTCAGGTGAGAAATTCTCTGCTCATAATATTGTGGTCATATATAGGGAGATTTGTGGTTATTTGTTGATCATGCCAATGATAAAGTTGAGGTACTACGACGAGCAGCTTCAACTATTGCTGGAACACGAACTTCAGGTAAGTGATTCTCAGCTCGTAATATTGTCGTCATATATCGGGAGATTTGTGGTTATCTGTAGACCACGCCAATGATAACGTATGATAATGTTGAGGTATTTCGACGAGCAGCTTCAACTATTGCTGGAATACGAACTTCAGGTGAGAGATTCTCTGCTCATAATGTTGTGGTCATATATAGGGAGATTTGTGGTTATGTGTAGACCATGTAAATGATAATGTATGATAATGTTAAGGTATTGCGACGAGCAGCTTCAATTATTGCTGGAATACGAATTTCAGGTGAGAGATTCTCTGCTCTTGTACAGAAAATATTGTCCTCATATTATGGGAGATTTGTGGTTATTTATAGACCATGTTGAGGTCCTTATCAAAATGTGACCAGCAGCTTAAACTACTGAATGAGAGGTTTATGGTCATTTAATATCACAATTTGTGGTTATTTATTGACTATGTCAATAATAACGTTGAGGTACTGCGACGAGCAGCTTAAACTACTATTGTATTACAAGCTCCAGGTGAACTATTCGCTACTCGTATAATTAGATGTGTGTGGTCATATAATGGGGCGATTTGTGGAGGTTTGAAGAAATAGCCAATGAAAATCTAGTTTATGCATATCGCACAACTGTTTCGTTTCCTGAATCATGTAAAATTTAAAAATAATTTTAGGTATATTGGCTGCTAAAATATAAGAAGCAAAACTAACCGAGCGTAATCTCAAAAATTCAAGCCCCTGCATTTAACATAATCGATGAAAGCAACGCTTGTCTTTTTATCGAAGAAAAATATTTTCGTTCGCATAGCAAATTTTTCGTAGCTGATCTTTTGAATATAATTATAAATAGAAACCTAACGTTAACCATGCCAAAATAATTTAGGATGCTTTGTTGAATAGCTGAGCAGAACTGAACTATGATGTTATATTCATTTGGTAAAGAATACAATGTCATTATACAAATCATATTCCAAAACAAATTCCTTCGATAGCGTTTCTATGTAAAAGTTCTATATAAATTCACCAAAGAAGAACAATGAACAAATTATCTAACAAAACGCCTATCCAGGCCTATGAAGTTAACAAACATCCTCTGCGTGCGTCGAGGTGTAATAACAACTTAATTTCGTCTATGTTTGTGGCGGAGGTGGCCGCTTATACATCATCCATACGAGCCGCCATTAATCAGATGAAGTTCTCGTCGTCTATGGAATCTCAGCACCTAAATTGCCGAGGGTCGCCGCTTGACTTTCCATGAAAAACACGGCGCTTGAATCACGGAATGAATGTCCTAATCATTCAAATATTTATTAACTGGAAAATTCGGCGCTTGAATCACGGACTGAATGTCCTAATCATTCATTATTAACTGGAAAATTCGGCGCTTGAATCACGGACTGAATGTCCTAATCATTCAAATATTTATTAACTGGAAAATTCGGCGCTTGAATCACGGATTGAATGTCCTAGTCATTCAAACATGTATTATGTGGAAAATGCGACGTTTAAATCGTGGATTTAATATCTTTTTCCATCAGATATATATTGCGAGAAAATTTTTGGCGCTTGAATCACCGAATTAATTTCCTAATCATTCAAATATTTATTAAATGGAAAATTCGGCGCTTGAATCGCAGACTGAAAGTCTTAATCAGTCAAATATTTATTGTGTGGAAAATGCTGCACTTAAATCACGGACTTAATGTCCTAAATAATTTATTTACTGTGCAAAAAATAACCGCGCTTGAATTAGGGAACTAATGTCCTAACCACTTTGATATTTGTTGGGCAATGAAACGAACGGTCATTCAAAAATTCAGACCTCAATATCACCCTGTCGATAACTGATATCAAGCTTTCAATAATTTCAGAGAATGTAACATCAACTAACAGCTTCAATTAAAAGTTTTCATAACAGGAACCAAAATAAGGCAACTGTTGTTTAAAGCCAAGGTAATAAAATAGCGGAGGACTCGGTAGTAAATTGAATATAAACTAATACGACACCGGAAGGAAAAAAAACTTTGAATATTGAAATTATTAGAAGAGTTTTCAATCCCACGAGGTTCACTGTAAATTAGTTCTGCAAAATTTCCTACACCAATTAAAAATTGAACCCTTAAATTTTTCATTCATATGAGAATTTGATATAAATATTTCATTAACAAACACATTCAAAAATTTTACAGAACCATTGGTGAATGCAGCTACTCCATGGAATGCCCAGCCGCTGCACCAGAATTCATCAAAGGTTCCGTCGCACAGGGCTCAACCCGCATGTCCACAGGCTCTGATCCTCATAAGTTCGCATATCGAGTTGCTCACAGTCCCCTTGACCGGTCATCCAGAAACTCGATAGTTCCTTCACAAGCTTCGAATTTCTACTCAAACTCGGGCAAATTCGGTAGTTCCTTCAGAGTTTCTAATGACGCTGCCCCTGGCTGGTCATCCAGAAACTCGATAGTTCCTTCACAAGCTTCGAATTTCCCCTCAAACTCGGGCAAATTCCCTAGTTCCTTCAGAGTTTCCAATGACGCCATCCATGGACGGTCGTCGAGCAATATGATTGATCCCCTGAAAGTTCTTAACTCGTACCCTAACCCTGGAGTTTCTGTGGGCCCAGCAAGCGGGTATCACGTGGCACCTACTCCAGGTTCGATCTCCACGCTTCACGACTTCACGGCTCCCCTGCCTAAGTATATGCCTACTGGATGCGCTTACGTCTATGATGACAACTTGGTGAGAAATTTTTTAAATGATTTAGCTATAAAACTTGTTTCAAAACAGATATACTCTTCAAAGAATACAGAATTATTATGAAGTTCATTCATTCAATTGTGGAATAATATGATATATTTTTCAAATTTGATGCATGAATGTACTGGTCTACGGAAAATTTTATTTGAATTCGTGCAAAGTTTACATGATTTTTCAGCCATGAGGTGTTCAAATATCTACAAATTCAAATTAAAATATCTAAGGTTTTCCATCCATGGAACACGTGCACAGTAAATAACAATAAATTGTTGATTTTCAGCTTGTATAAACTAAAGTTATTCTATATCTCTCTGAACAGTACCTCAGAGATTGCTGCCTCCCCGCTGATCCTCGGTCACTGAACTCGTCTTCAGCAAATCGCTATAAAGACATTAATTCAAATGGAATTAATTATGACGACATGTACGCTGGACCAAGTGAATCGGACTTTAATTATTGGGGCGCTGCCAGACGTGGCCCCAATCACGAGGGACAAACCCCAATTTCGGCTGGGTACACTCCTGGTTTGTCAGTACCTGAGGTTATTTTATACGCAGCTGAGGATCACGACGGCGTTTTGGACCGCAGTCACGTGATGAGTCGTCCCGCGTATGACGAGCGACTCGACGGCAATCTCTTTCAGTCAGGTCTCTTCGACGACAGCAGGTCGTCCCATCCAGTGGCTTCTGAAGGCAGTGACAAGAAATCCTCCGTACACTTCAGGGGAAGCTGGGAAAACCTGCGTGACTGGCCTCCGCCTATCCCTACTCACCCTCCTAGCCACACTAACAAACCTTGGTGGGTGACAACAACCCTTCCTCCTCAGCGTACAACGGAACCGTCGTGGCCTCAGCCAACTCCTGATACACCAACAACAACCAGTCCTTGGTGGACACCACCAAGCACCCCGCCACCTTTTGTTAACCCTTGGTGGCCTCAACAAACCCCAGTGGTTACACCCCCAACTACCTCGTCTTGGTGGTTGCCGCAACACCAGCCCGCGGGTCCATTCCAGTGGTGGACACCAGAGCCTCCAATTCCTGCCGCTCCAACCACGAGTAAAGCTTGAAACTCCTTAATTATTCATAAATTTATAAGTTTTCCATTGAAAAACGCGATATTTTATCTTAAAGTGACTTTAAAACTTGCCTACACAGTTAAAAACAACTAATTAAACACATTATTAAACATCGAACTATATTCAAACATAAAACTTTTATAATTCCTGGTGTGCTTCGTAAATGTCCTACAGTTTTGAGATCAAACAGTTTTAATTAAACTAATATACTACCAAATTGTACGCGAATCACACCGGTTATGACCAACTAAAATTCTCACTGAATGATTATTTGTTTTCCAGCGACCACTTCCCCGTCGCCCTCAACAACGCCACCCCAGACCAGCGACCCAGGCACCTTCCAGTCCGCCTGCAGTGCCAGCTATTCTCCAGGCAGTTTCAGGGCACATGACTTCAATAGCATTGCTGAAGATGGAGTGCATGAAGATGTCATCGATCGAGACAGGATAAACGCTCACTTGGGTATAAACAGGATTAAGCATCACGGAAGTGAATACATGTCGCCGAGTTACAGAAATATCAGGATCGGGAACAGCGATTCCAAATTACCATATACGTACGGTATTGGGAGAAGAATGACCTACGACGTCAGTGATCCCAAGACGATTTACCCAAGCAACACGTACTATGATCGCGCCAATGAGCAGAACAGAGTCCCGTTGGTGCAGAAGTCGCCCGAACAAGGCCAACAAGTTCCTAATGCTAACGAGGACGGTAGAGTTGTGGGGGGAAAGCCCGCTGCTCCCCACGCGTACCCTTGGCTGGTGAGGCGGGAGATTGAGTACTGTGCTACACTGTTAGAAAAAACGGTGAAAAAACGGTGAAAAAACGGTCCCACTGGCATTCTAGTGGCCGGTCGCCCCGTGAAAATAAACTGTTTCGCCGTTTTTATCAGATGTTTTTCGGATTTCTAGTGTTAAATTAGAATAAAAAAACGGCGACACGGTGTTTCTTTTCACGTGCCGACCGGCCACTGAAACGCCGGTAATACAGTTAACGGTAATTTTTCTAACAGTGTACATGGCGTCAGTCAGTATAGCTAATCTTTCATAGTGAGCTTAAAGTCACCATTGAAGTCTTCTTTGTATATTATATTTGTTAGCGAAATCCAGTCTTGTATATAATCTTATCAACACATTTAAATGCCTGCCGGCAATATTCCTCATTAAATTTACTTTTTCTTCACTCTGTTAACGTGCAGGCAGTTCTATTCAACGGCCCCAAAAATAATCTTATCAACACATTTAATGGCTGCCGGCAATATTCCTCATTAAATTTACTTTTTCTTCACTCTGTTAACGTGCAGGCAGTTCTATTCAACGGTCCCAAGCAGTTCTGCGGAGGCTCACTGATAGACTCTACACACGTGCTCACGGCCGCCCACTGCGTTGCTACGTAAGTATGCATCCGTGAATTTCCTTAATTTAATATTATCAATAAGTTCCCTAGACATAATAATGTAAAATACATAATTAAATTTTGGCTTATGTCTACTTTTTAATTGAATATCGGGATTTAGGTCTATTTTTAAAAATCGTTAGAAAACATAGTCGCCAACAAACTTTTAACTATAAAAGCCTCAAAAGAATATACACTTTTAGGCTCTATAAAGTGTTCAGTATAATTGAAAATTTCTGACAATTGCGAAAGTAAAGGAAAGTGCGCGCTCATTTTTCAACGTTCAAATAAAATCTTCTTATTAGCTCTTCAGCAAAACGGGTCGTTTTTAGCGCACATGGTAGCCGTGTCCTTACAAAGAACAATTACGATAACTTCTTTGAACACAAATGACGAATTTCCTCAGGCAAAGCCGAATGAACAAGGTATCCCATAGGAATCCCGTAATTATTAATTGCAGTATCACGACTAAGGCCCGATGGATCAGGTATCTAAGAATCGTATATCAGGTACCGTGCAGTTCTGTAGAAAAATGTTGCTGAAAAAGACGTTCTGGAGCATTGAATTATTGAGCTCTTTGTTAAGAATGGCTATATTTAGAGACCCGGGCCTATACTTTCAAAAAAAGTTAGGAGATCGTATGTCCATGAACCAATCATTGACGGCCTTTCAAGCAAAATCTACCAATCATGGACAAGAAAATAGAGCGTAAGTACTTACGTTCACTCAGCGAGTTTTGAAAGTATGGCCCCTGGTGCTTTGAATTATTGAGCTACCTGTAAAGAATGGCTATATTTAGAGACCCGCAGAGTATTGCAAGACCCTGGAGTCAAAGTGTGAGCTGAAGGAGATGTCGGATCAAAGCCCTTGGGTACAAACTGGGCCAATTCAAGAAGCATCGCAAGCGTCCTGCAGCAAATCTTTGATCGACGGGCCAGTGAAGATTTACGCTCATCAACAGCAACTGAAATTCTGAAATAATTTAGAATAGAAATGCGTAATAAATATTTTGCACGGCTCGAAGCTTCATAATTCGGAAAACAATCAATACGAATCCGACATGTTTTTCCGGATATTGATGGCACAACGACGCATAAACTGAGAATGCCAATTTATTTTGAACTTCAAAGCTGAAAAGCACGGATATGAGTGCAATAAATAATATGATGCAAGAAAATACGTTAGTTGCTACGTGTCATGAAATAAATGAAAATGAATCTCCCATCCAAAAACTTAAGCTTAAAGTTTCGATTCATCATGTTTAGCAATATTTTATGAGAACTGATCACTAAAAACAAAATAATTTTTAAGTCTAATTAGTTTATCAGATTGTTTTTATCGTTGCTCATATTATTGTTTCACCTTACATGAGCAGCAGTCTGGTCCGCTACTTTGGGACTCTTTTGTAGTGATATTTGAATAGAAGTAAAAAAATTTCTTTAACATCTTCTTGACAATGCCTTTGTCTACAGGCTGGGCCAAGCAGAGTTGTCCCGGCTGCATATCGTGCTGGGAGCCCACAATATTACAATGCATTTGTCCACAGGCTGGGACAAGCAGAGCTGTCACAACATTACAATGCATTTGTCCACAGGCTGGGACAAGCAGAGCTGTCCCGGCTGCGTATCGTGCTGGGAGCGCACAACATTTTTCAGCGCGAAAGCTCGTCTCAAAGTTTCAGTGCCAAGAAGGTCGTGCGGCACAGAAACTACGATCCTGTCAGGCTGGTGAGGATATGAATGGAGTAACGATATAATTAGAGCGATTTAATTATTGTGATATGAAATAAGAGTAGTGATATAATGTAATTGATGACATTGATGGCTTCTCACTCACTATTTCGATGATATTTGTATCATTTGCAAACTAAATGGAAGTAGTTACTTGTGGAGACTTATGCACGATAACATATGTAAGGTGAAATCAGCACGTTGTCCTGCATTGTTAATAGAAATTAATCCATGCAATTCTGAATAAAAAAATACTCAGTTAATTGAACGCTAATATGCAACACGCTTCATTTTTCTCTCGTCGTGAAACTTGGATTATATTCAAAAGATTTTATGGCGAAGAGCATTCAGAATATAAATTTTTTAACGTCAAGATGGAACTTGTCTTAGAAAAAATAAATATTTATGAAGTTACTTAAGAATTTTCTCTGCTTGAACACGAAATTTAAATACGATTATTATCGTTTATCACAGCAGTGCTTTCTTTAACCTTTTTCTGAAATTCGACCATAAAGTGAAAAACGTTGGCACTAAATCAGCAGGAAAATAGCCAAGCGTATCACACAGTCTGCAAAAGTTTCCGGGAACGCATTTTTTCGACATGCGGGACAGCTCGGCAAGATCGAGTTGTTTCAACTTTACAGATTTGCAGCAGCCCAACGGTATTGCTCACCAGCTTCTGTCGAAGAACAATTCGGTTGATGAACTTGCAGTTTATTCTATTGTAAGTTAGTAATAATATCAAATTCGTAAAAATTACTAATAAACCTCAAGTGATCTTTGGTAAAATGACCGAACTGCAACTGCAGACACAAGAAGGTACAAAAATTTTAGTTCAGTTACCATTCAATCTTCTACTAATGCAAGGTCCACAAAAATCGCCAATAGCTCAGATAAATTCGACCATGCTAAGAATGCGCCTTTGTTTGGAAATAAGTACAATTGGGAAATTGAGGTGACAAAACACCCAATGAAAATTTGATTTTTTTACTAAAATTGGGTCTTTGTTTAGAAGTAAATACAATGGGGAAATTGAGGTGACAAAACAAACAATGGAAATTTGAATTTTTTATTAAAATCGGTCACGTATGGAAGCACACACAAGCTGATACCCTCTGTTTGCACTCGGTGACAAAATGAGAACAAAAATTCCAGCGTAAAGATTATTAGCTTTCATGATGTTTTTTCAGCGCTGTTCACCCATAACGTACCAGGGAGAGGCATCATGTCTGACGTATGTTCAGATCCCTGTAAAACTGCATAAATTCCAATTCTTAAAAATGACAGAATTATTGAAAGGTGAATGCATTTCGAGAGTGATGATCTCTTTATATGAAAGGCTGACATTCAACGAGCAAATCAAACGGCTTCTATGTGTTCAATACGCCTATGCCGACAATCAAAGCAAATATTTGAATCAAAATCTATCTTGAGGCCTGAGGAACTTGCATTGTAGTTAGTTTTTTAATATTTCAGCACTGCATTTTAATGAACGGGATATATATTATCCCCTTTTGGGCATACATTTTCGTTGCAGCTATAGCCTTATTCGCATTATATATGTGTCATATATATGTATGCAATCATATATATTTATGTATATATGATTGCATTTATTTATATATGCATTTTGGACTTGCTTCCAAATAAATTTGCAATCTTGATCTAATCTTCTTTTCCATATCGAGCACATAAGTTTCATCTTATCATTTCGATATTCGAACTGTCACTGTTACCAGAAATGTGCCCTGTTTTCACATGAGTGACGGTGTCGTTGAAATTTGTTGATATCTCGAATGGGATCAATCTTGTAAACAATTAAACGTAAGTTTCAAGTTCTATTAAGATTAACAGACGTACGACATTTTCCGCTGTCCGATTAGACGAATTGTTATAATATAATCTCTACAAATCGGCTAAGTTTTATCACAAAATCATCAAAATTATCACAATTTTTTAACAGAAACAGATATTCCACACTAATCCACATTTCCAGAGCGAGTGCAGAAGATATTTGCCCATTTGTCATTTAGCGTATTTTCTCATTTATGGAAAAAATGTACTATTGTGCTCGCCATGTCCGTCTGTCTGTCTGTCAGTCTGTCTGTCTATCTGTCTGTCTGTCTGTCTGTCTGTCTGTCCGTCTGTCCGTGACCTCAAGTTTTCGTCGACGAGAAAATGCGCTCTCTGTCACTCACTGCAGTGAGTACTGAGTTATATTTTTTTTTCAGATGAACGACGTTGCGGTGATCACGCTGGATCAGCCTGCCGAGATCACGCAGTTCGTGCGTCCCATCTGCCTCAACTCTAACCCTGTGCCTCTCGAGGAAAGCATAGGCACAGTCGCAGGCTGGGGGTCGCTTTTCGAAGGTTGGAGTCTAAATTAATGTAACTGGCTTATAAAATAAACCTAAACGATGCATTAAACTCGCCTAACTCGAAGTTTGGAGTCTAAACTTATCTAACTGGCTTTTAAAACTAACCTAAACGATGCATTAAACTAGCCGAACTTGAAGGTTCAAGTCTAAACTAATCAAACTGGCATACAAAATAAACCTAAACAATGCATTAACTCGCCTAATTCGAAGGTTGGACTCTAAATTAATGTAACTGGCTTTTAAAACTAACCTAAACGATGCATTAAACTAGCCGAACTTGAAGGTTCGAGTCTAAACTAATCTAACTGGCATACAAAAAAAACCTAAACATGCATTAAACTCGCCTCATTCGAAGGTTGGAGTCTAAACTTATCTAACTGGTTTACAGAACTAACCTAAACAATGCATTAAACTCGCCTCACTCGAAGAGAGGAGTCAAGACTTATTTAACTGATCAGGAAAACTAACTTGAACAATAACTTAACACCCCTAACCCTACAAACTTGACACCGTGAGCTATAGGATGCTGGTGACAAGCATGCAGGACGTATTTTTGTTGACATTTTATGATTTTCAAAGGCTTATTCATAAATATCTGATGGTCAGAAAAATATTGCAAAGGGTAATCTTATGGTATGCTACGACAATACACGTCCATCTGGTCTTTGATGAACTGCTCTATGACATTTCAAGCAAGTTTACCATTTAAATTCTTCTGATAATGTGATTTTGTCGAAAATATGTGAGTTTTGGACTGACTGGCATTTCTGGCGATTGTAAATCTTTCTAAACTTGACTACATTACAGTCAGCTCAAACCACTTCTCATTTAATTGGATCGCACATACCATTTTTATTCGAATTTCAGAAGGTGAATAATTCAGGAGAATAGTTATAATTTTGTCAATATCTTATTTAATTTAATGAAAGTTTGTCCCACTGTAAAAACGGTCGTATTATGTATTATTACGGAGAATGCGTTAGAACCGAAATAGCGACAGTGAAAGGCACTTAGAGTAAGTTAAATTTGGGGTGCAATATCCCGAGAGTTTTGTTGGAGCTGCTAAGTATCCTCACGTTGACATAGCCAAACTAGTCGGTTTGTCCGTATATTTCTCAACAACCGTAAAACAGAATTCTTGTAGATATTCAAAATATTTAACATCAATTTTAAATCTTTCACATTTGTCAATGAGAAACAACATATTTGCAACCGAACGTGTTATGTGTTATGGCCCTCTACTATTGCTAAAAATTAGTCTGTGCACGTCATAATCTTTAATATTACCTTCCTAGCGATAAAAAAAGTTTTTTTTTTTTACATTATAATCATCACCCTAACCTCACTTACCATGTAAACACGATTTGCTGCAATAAATATGTATATATTTGTCTTCCTTCACATCATGCTCTGCAAGGTAACATTATTTATTTTGAAATTCCAGTAAAAATTTCATTGTTGCGGAGTTAAAAACTAAAATGCATTTACGTCTCGAGCATAGCAAGCAAAATGCGGTGCATGTTCTCCATATTGGCCGTCGCAGCCGCGGCTCAATATCAAAAAGATATTTTTGGCCTCGCTACTCGAATATTTCTCTGAGGATTTTATGTAAACGACAAGACGTCATGCAAGCAAAATAGGAAATAAAAAATTTCTGGAAATTTTGAGGTTCCGGACGTCAGGAAATAACGATGAAATTCACGAATTTCCGGCCAGCTGCAAGCGAATATATCAGAATAAAGATAAAATACTATTGTTGGCGAAAAGATAGAACATGAATAGATAGAATATAATCACAGCAAAATCTTATCGCTACCAATTAGATTTCAGGGGAACTTTTAAAAATGTAATTTTTATTTTTCTTCAACAATATATTACTTACTCGAATACTGGGCACAAGTTGCAACGATGTTGAACATGCAATAACGACATGAACATTTTTTCGACACGACGGCAGGATTAAAATAACATAAAAAACGACCAAGCAATACAAATCATACCTTTGTTATTGCTTCAAATAACGAAATATTGCAATGGACACTGTAAAAATTCAAAATAAATAAATACTTTGATTGAATTACTCAAAGTTCGATTCACTCATCAACTATTTGAAAATGCTAAATGATGAGAATGATATTGCAGAGTCATTATTAGCACTTCAGCTGGCTTATCATTAATAATATACCTGCATCGAATTTTAATTAGTATACATCATGATATGAAGCATTACAATAAGGATCATGATATGCCTCAATTTTACATATACTAAATGACGCACTTTTTGCACGTCGCACTTATATGCCTTTTTGCCAGACCAAGCTTGCAAAAAAACCCATACAAAGGCAAAATATGCGAGGCTATTTCGACAAAGTCTCACTTCTTTTTCTGAGTGAAAATAGACGAGGCCTCTGAAGGCCTCATCAGCCACGAGATTGATCACCATGTTGGGCCCTCTTGACGAGGTCTAATTGTTAATTACTAATTAATTAGTAATTAACAATTAGTATTTATTAATTAGTAAATTATTAATTGTTAATTGTTACCCTAATTACTGCAGTCCCTGAGTATTTTTATCATCCTACAAAAGTCTGTTTGAGTTAATTATTCTTGAAATAATAATGTACCATTCTTGAAAAAGTTTTCATTTTTTGCTATAAGCACTTATTAAAACAAAGAACTATTACTGAACTTTGTACAAACTGTGATCGCATGAATACCTCTTTATAAAAGAATTCTATACAAGATATAAGTTGCATTTTGTAGCCACATTGCACGCCCAGACTGCAGTTTGACATATCACATAAATATAATTCTATATAATAAAGTTGTGAGAGGCCGCCACATTGCCCTTAATTAGCATATTTAGAAGCATTAGTGCAGCTTAGTTAATAATAATAATAATAATAAGAAAAGCTTTAGCAAAGAAGAAAAGAGGCATCAGAATTGTGTTTGAATTATTTTTCAATAGAAAATTTAAAGTAGGAAATATTTAAAGTACTTTCCAATAGACGAAATTCAGAATTGTTTTCGTTTCTTCGTTAAAACCTGTTTATTATGCTTTTTAACTGTTGAGTTGTACATTGTACAATACCCATCAACAGAGAAACAGCTTATACTCCGTAAACATAATTTTTTCTAGATAAAACTTCACACACTTTAGGCATAGTGCCTTTATTGCTGGGCTTTAAGCGGAAGGTAATAATAATAATAATAATGTCTTTATTGCTGGTCTTTAAGCGGAAGGTAATAATAATAATAATGTCTTTATTGCTGGGCTTTAAGCGGAAGGTAATAATAACAATAATGCCTTTATTGCTGGGCTTTAAGCGGAAGGTAATAATAATAATAATGTGTTTATTGCTGGGCTTTAAGCGGAAGGTAATAATAACAATAATGCCTTTATTGCTGGGCTTTAAGCGGAAGGTAATAATAATAATAATGCCTTTATTGCTGGGCTTTATGCGGAAGGTAATAATAATAATAATGCCTTTATTGCTGGGCTTTAAGCGGAAGGTAATAAGATCAGCTTGTCTTCAACCTCCCACAGTGATGTTCATATTAGGGAAATTAGATTATTGACCAGCCACTCACCGTATCGGGGCTGGGATATATTAAAGCACAGGGGCCATACTTTCAAAATTCGCCAAGTGAACGTAAGTACTTACGCTCTATTTTCTTGTCTATGATTGGTGGATTTTGCTCGCGTGGCCGTCAATGATTGGCTGATGAACTTACGATCTCTTAACTTTTTTTGAAAGTATGGGCCCAGAACTACATGGAGGCTGAGGTGCATTAATACCCAGGACATATTAGGGCAGAAACTACTACATTCTGTAGGGCCGCAACAAGGCACGTTGAGAGTAAGAGATCATCTTTAATATAAATGATATGCGTTTAAAAATTCATTTTTAAAGACAACACTTCTAAAGAAACCATTGCCTCCGATGTTACACACGTACAATGAATTTCTAATCGTAATTTCAAATATAAAAAAAAATTCCTTTTTTTATAAATAACAAATTTTAAATTTTCAAAATTAGTAATTCTGTCAATTGATTCATGCATTGTTTCCAACTTTACGCAAGTGCGCACAATTTCAGATCGATTGGACAGGTAGAAGTATGTTAAATACCGATTATAAGATTTGTATTAGACAAACTAACAAATAGAAGTGAAGTTAAAGAGAAGTGCGGTAAAAATAGACTACAAGTTGCCATTCTTTATAAATAACTCATGATTTTTTCTACGCTGAGCAGGTGTGCCACAACAAGCCACGTTGAGAGAAAAAGATCATCTTATATATAAAAATAGACTTCAAGTTCCCATTCTTTATAAATAACTCATGATTTTTTCTACGCTGAGCAGGTGGACCGCAACAAGCCACGTCGAGAGAAAAAGATCATCTTATATATAAAAAATAGAATACTAGTTCCCATTCTTTATAAATAACTCATGATTTTTTCCACGCTGAACAGGTGGACCGCAACAAGCCAAGTTGAGAGAAAAAGATCATCTTATATATAAAAACTAGACTACAAGTTCCCATTCTTTATAAATAACTCATGATTTTTTCCACGCTGAACAGGTGGACCACAACAAGCCACGTTGAGAGAAAAAGATCATCTAATATATAAAAAATAGACTACAAGTTCCCATTCTTCATAAATAACTCATGATTTTTTTCTACGCTGAGCAGGTGGGCCACAACAAGGCACATTGAGAGAAAAAGATCATCTATAATATAAAAAATAGTCTACTAGTTACAATGCCTTATAAATAACTCATGATTTTTTCTACGCTGAGCAGGTGGACCACAACTGTTGAGAGAAAAAAGATCATCTTATATATAAAAAATAGACTACAAGTTCCCATTCTTTATAAAAAACTCATGATTTTTTTCTACGCTGAGCAGGTGGACCGCAACAAGCCACATCGAGAGAAAAAGATCATCTTATATATAAAAAATAGATTACAAGTTCCCATTCTTCATAAAAAACTCATGATTTTTTCTACGCTGAACAGGTGGACCACAACAAGGCAGCTTGTGGGAAGTGAAGCTCCAGTTCTGGAACAACAACAACTGTGCTCAGAAGTATGGCCCCGCGGCGCCTGGCGGTATCGTGCCTTCCTACCTCTGTGCCGGCAGGGGCGGCAAAGACTCCTGCTCAGTGAGTTATGCTCAATAAAGTTATTAAATTATTCTAACAACAAAAGCTACAGTAATTAAAGAAATATATTATAGCATTTAAAAATAAATGAAATGAAATTTATTAATTTCTTAATAAAGTTTTGCGAGAAATTTTGTGAATACATTAATGAAAATAATAATAGAGCAGAGGCCGTACAGTCTAAACTCGCTTAGGCACATGTAGCATCCTTTGGAAACATAGGAGCTGATTTAATGCCTATTGCCGTCAGTGATAGGCTGACTGTGTTACGAACTTGTAACTATTTTTGATAGTACGGCACCTAAACATGAAGGCTGTATTACGAAACTATTTTTGATGGTACAGAACCTAGACATGGAGGCTGTATTACAAAACTATTTTTGATGATACAAAACCTAGACATGAAGGCTGTATTATGAAACTATTTTTTTTGTTGATATACAGAACCTAGACATGAAGGCTGTATTATGAAACTATTTTGATAGTACAGAGCCTAGACATGAAGGCTGTATTATGAAACTATTTTTACTATTTACGATAGTACAGAACCTAGACATGAAGGCTGTATTATGAAACTATTTTCACTATTTTTGATAGTACAAAACCTAGACATGAAGGCTGTATTATGACTACACTTGCCAGGGCGACAGCGGAGGTCCGATAGTGCGGCGCATCGATGGCGTGTGGACGCAGGTTGGACTTGTGTCCTGGGGCATCGGGTGTGGCAAGGGCGAGTATCCTGGCGTGTACAGCAGGATGACTCACTTCCTGCCTTGGATCACTGACGTCGTCAATAAGTTCTAGGTCATGATGACTCACTTTCTGCCCTGGATCACTGTCATCTTTGACATTGTAAATTAAAATCTAATCTGTGCGGTGGCATAAAAATCTGTGTGAAACAATTTACAGATGACAATTATGTTACAAAAATATTGTTTGGGTTTTCATCGAGGCAAAGCTATAAACTATTTGATGTTTAATTCTTCAAATAAGGAATAAATTATTTTCTTGGAACTGCTTAGCCCAGCGTGACGTGCTTTTCCGCACGAAACGCAATTATCAAAATTTTAAAAGATTCAAACATTGTCGAACGAACGTTAACATTAAAGCAAATAGACTCTTGAAACAATTGTATTAAATAGTTTGAAGGTATACTTGTAGTTTTGTAACAGTAGTAATTGCGAGTTTAGACATTTTTTATTACTCTTCTAGACAAGAGAAAGTTAATGCAAGGAAGCTTCCCACATATCATTTTTGTAACTTTTAAGTGATCGTCTTATGTTCCCTTGGCGTAGCTTATCACTTCAAGCACAAATAGAACAATCGAAATTATTAAGATATGAACCCAGATATACGAGCTCCGTTAGTCATCCAAAAAAAATCAAAACACGTGCAGTTTGTTAACAAGTTTCAAACATGTTATTGATATTTAATATTCACACCATCCGGAATTTATTTCGTATAAGCTTAGAAGCTAGAGCAAAAAATAAAAATATATTTTCGTGACTTGAGTCGATGCGTGCGATGTGAATATTATCATTTTACTCGATGCATTTTTTAATAAAGAATATAATATTAGCATAATATTCGTGATTGAAGCATTGGGCATTGAATGCTAAGGAGTTATTGTAACCTCGTAGCATGAGCATAATTATTTATGATTATTCGGTAAATTAAATTTAGTCACTGAAGTAGAATTAGAGTTGGCAATAGCTAAAGTAGAGTTAGTAACAATCAACATAACCAAATCAACTTGCATCTAATCTGATTAAATCCAATAGAGATACACAAAAAAATCAAGGAAAACGTTACTACGTCAACAATTATACATTGAATACAACCACAAATCGTTTTAAAATGCCTTGTTTAATTGTACTTAAAGGAAATACTAATATTTTTCTTTCGATGAATTTGATCATGTTTCAGCACATAACACCTATCCAAGATATTATTGTCGAAAACGAAATAATGTAAAAGTTTACTCTTCAGACGAAAGTTCTACTATAAATTCCAATGAACAGTGTAAATTAAAGAGACTATTGATTATTAAAATAATATACGGGTCTAGTTTTTTCCTACTGACTGTGTTGCAGCCTGGTAAAAAACTTGCATTGAGTTCTATTTGGCCTGCCGGCATCGAAAACCTACAGTTTCCAGTGACCATAATTGAATAATAGGGACTGAACACTTGATAGCATACAGTTTGAGAAATAAATACTTCATTTTGTCCAAGTCGTGACGCACTCTCTGCACGTAGCAATGATACGCTCGTCGCTGCGACAAACTCGACCATGATGACATCTAGACAAGGACAAAAAATATAACTCAGTACTCACTGCAGTGAGTGACAGAGAGCGCATTTTCTCGTCGACAGAAACTTGAGGTCACGGACGGACGGACGGACGGACAGACAGACAGACAGACGGACGGACGGACATGGCTAGCACAATAGTGCATTTTTTCCATAAATGAGAAAATATAACTCGGTACTCACTGCAGTGAGTGACAGAGAGCGCATTTTCTCGTCGACGAAAACTTGAGGTCACGGACGGACAGACGGACAGACAGACAGACAGACAGACGGAGGGACGGACATGGCGAGCACAATAGTGCATTTTTCCATAAATGAGAAAATGAGCTAAAAAGTTCTTCGCTATTTGGACAAAGTCCCGCTATTTTCTCTTGGTATAGCAACGCACTGTTGCAAATAACGTCCAGAATTTGTCTTAAAATTTGATATCTAAATTTAAGAATTTAAGAAGCATTGCGGTTATATGTTATTTCCTGAATGTAAGCAATGAATGGTATAAAATTTTTATATGTGTAATATCGGGCGTAAGAAGACATTTATAGCGTTTGTCGGTAGCTTGAAATTTTCTAGTTATTTGTCTGTTCATGTTAATCTTATTAAGGAGATCGAGTATCATTCTGAGTCTCATTAGGAAAAAGTAGCTCCTCTAATTGCTACATAGCTCGTGACTTCTTAATTAAATTCTTTTGTAGGCGTTCTTTTGCTGACAGGGGCCATACTTTCAAAACTCGCTAAGTGAACGTAAGTACTTACGCTCTATTTTCTTGTCTATGATTGGTGGATTTGGCTTGAAAGGCCGTCAATGATTGGCGGATGAACTTACGATCTCTTAACTTTTTTTGAAAGCATAGGACCAGTTCTCCCAGTGGCCGCGCGTCTAATTAAGTAGTGGCAGTTGTGGCTCATCATATCATTGCATTATATTTAATAAGTCCTCTTTACGCTGCAGTTTTTCGTTAGCTTTTGTTGTTATGCTTTTTATTATAGGAAATCTAAGCTTATATTGTAAGATCTAAGTTGTTTTATTTGCCGAGATTAAAATAATTAAATTAATACAAACTAAGCAAAAGGAACGGCCAAATATTAAAGACGGTTTCATGCTGGAGCTCATTCAATGGCTTTGTAAAGCTTGTCTAAAAATCGAAGCATTGGATGTATTTTAATGGATAATCTAGAAATTATTTCAGAAGACAAGCTATCAGGAAATTAATATCTGATGCTTTCGCCACGCCTTCAGGAAAAGTTATAAGGGATTGCCATGTGGTTAAAAGGCGTGGAAAAAAACTTTACCTTTTTAACTTTAGGAAAAGTTAAAAGGGATTGCCATGTGTTTGCTATTGGTGTCCTAAATTAATTTAATGATAATAATGGTAAATTAATTATCGTGACCTAATGAGCGGATCACACGCAGCAGTTGCGGAACCAAGATTTGCCAGATTTATCCAAGAAAAGGTTTATTATAGGTTTAAAATCGAGACCGTGATCACTTGCCTTCTTCATTGCTTCACGGGGTTCGTCTCATGAGTAAATATCCATGATTTCCATAACGTTTTCAAAAGAAATATGCTAAATTTTTGTGGTGTTTTCTTCGCTTTTAAATTTCTAGTGATTGAGTAATGTGCTTACGTACAGAACTGATTCGCGATCAATATGAACCCGATCTTCTGATGTTGTGCAAGTCAAGAATGGGACTGAGCATATACTTTACACGAGGATGCACTTGAATAATGTTCCATGCAAAGTTATAAATTGTTATTCATGTTTTAAGCCCAGTGTATTGCGACACATTATATAAACTATTTCCTGCAATGATGAAATAAGAGGTTTAAAGAAAGTTCATTAGCATGCATGTCCATGGAAACCTGAAACATGTATACCTTATATACCGCGTTGCTTCTATGTACACGCTTGAACGGTATGCTTTATCTTAGAAAAAATTAAAGTCATTACTTAATTACATCGCCATTACTGTTTTATTATCCTTAATGATTGTGAAGTTCTCTTATGACAGACATTATTTATTTACGTGTAATGCTCGCTATAAACTATTTAAAAATTTATACCGCGTGAAAGCCAACGTTGGTAATAGCCAAATTGAAGTAGATATTGGAATAAATGATGCTAAATATTCTTGGTCATATTGAAGTAGACATGGGAAAAAATGATGCTCGATATTCTTGATTATATTGAAGTAGACATGGGAAAAAATGATGCTAAATATTCTTGGTCATATTGAAGTAGACATGGGAATAAATGATGCTCGATATTCTTGATCATATTGAAGTAGACATGGGAAAAAATGATGCCCGACATTCTTGTTCATATTGAAGTAGACATGGGAATAAATGATGTTTGATATTCTTGGTCATATTGAAGTAGACATGGGAATAAATGATGTTTGATATTCTTTTTCATATTGAAGTAGACATGGGAATAAATGATGCTAAATATTCTTGGTCATATCTAAGTAGACATAGGAATAAATGACATAATTAAGGGAAAAATTGCAAATGAGTTCTTTTTCAGCTCGCAATTTTCTCCACCTCATCGCTGAATTTTACAAAGTTGACTCAAACTCCTGAGGTGTTGAAAAAGGCTATTCAAATATTTAATGAAGAATGATTTCAAATATCTTGATATGGCGGCACTTTAGACAAACAATAATTCTCGTCGCTTATCATTTGACTATAAATTAAATGCAAACATCGAAGCGCAATGGCCGTGGCCTATTGCCGAGGCTGAAATTACGTATATTTTTACGTAATTTTACGAGGCTATTAAGAGGTTAAAATTAAGTATATTACGAGGCTAAGATCATATATTTTTAGGCATAGCTTGGGAAAAAAAACTGTCGGACAAGGAACTAAAAAGCGCTAGAAGCAAGTCATTTACATGCTCATTTACATGAAAGGGTAATGAGATGTTGGATTAAACGCTCTTTCTATCATGGAGCTATTTAAAGATGAGTGACATACATGTGTGACATACGTGTGTGACGTACGAGTGTGACATACGTGTGTGACATACGTGTTTGACGTACGTGTTGACGTAGGTGAACTACGCCTTTCTACTTTATTGACTGGTTAACAACTAAAATTATTAATATCGCCAGAAGCTGCGTTTCTTGGACAGCAATTTTTCATCGACATCACAAAATTGTTTATACTTATATTCACTGATTGCATCGCTGACAGCGAGGCTCGAAAATTACAAATACTATTACAATTAAATACAATTACACGCGCTTTTATTTACTTTTATAATTACTTCATAGTAATTTAATATACTTCAAATCAGTATATAAATTCTACTCTGAATATCGTCTTAAAGGTATATTTGCTATTTAATTATCACTTTTATTCACTAAACACTTATTCTACTCGCGTCCTAGAACTACTAGGAGCGCATTTCTGAACCGTCACTGGAATTAAGCGCATTACTACGCTGCCTTCGCGCTAAAAAAATCAAGATTCTTAAAAAAATGCTATAACTTCCATATTAAGACACACTTTCTGCACGCAGCACTTCTACCTTTTAAATGACTAAAAATTATTATTATTTTTATTATTATTATTATTATTATAATTATTATTTCTGCACTCTTTTAAATTACAAAAATGAGTCAGGATGACTCACACAAGGGAGGAAATTACATAACTATTTGAACAAGTTCTCTTAATTTCTGTGAGTGCGTCACGTAATTTACTTTCAATGCCACTCACCACTCGCATCCCGAGTCTCCCTCGTCTTGTCCATCATCCCTTCCTTCACTCAAGGATATTTTATACAGGATCGCGTTGCCTTTAAAAGGAGTCGTGTTGCGCCAGCAAATGTAGACACGGAAAATGGTTGCTGGTGTTGCTTCGACCTCCTCATCTTCACTTCACTTAGAGATATATGGGTGAGTGTGTGTGTGAATGAGAATATGAGTGAATGTGTGCGACTGAGAAATGAGTGAATATGTGTGTATGAGAATATGAGTGAATGTGTGCGACTGAGAAATGAGTTAATGTGTTTGAATGAGAATATGAGTGAATATGTGTGAATGAGAATATGAGTGAATGTGTGTGAATGAGGAAATGAGTGAATGTGTGTGAATGAGATATGATTAAATGTATGTGACTGAGAATAAGAGCGGATGTGTGCGAATGGGAAATGATTAAATGACTTTTATTAATGCTTTCTTCTAAATAGCCATGCACTTTTTGCCTATGTTTGGGGCATCCTGACACAATTAGGACATCAGAAGAGCGTATCAGTGCTACATTCGCTCCCTGTTCTTGCTGTGGGTTAGAAAGTGTATCACAATTTGGACAACATGACACATAAATTTTTCTCAGTAATTAAGAGTGTCAATATCGAATTCAAGTTCTGTTGCTGGGTGATTTACTAAGCAGAGTTACTCTGTCAGTCGCTGCGTTAGTTACTAAGCAGAGTTACTCTGCCAGTTACTGCGTGAGTTACTAAGCAGAGTTACTCTGTCAGTTACTGCGTGAGTTACTAAGCAGAGTTACTCTGCCAGTTACTGCGTGAGTTACTAAGCAGAGTTACTCTGTCAGTTGTTGCGTTAGTTACTAAGCAGAGATACTCTGTCAGTTACTGCGTGAGTTACTAAGCAGAGATACTCTGTCAGTTATTGCTTTATTAAATCATTATACCAATATTATAAGGTTTCTACTGACGAGCGGTGGGTTAAATGCAGTAGCTGCCGAGTTGTGACAGCAATGTCATACGATAATTCAAGCGTCCGCTTCATTGTTGTCGATAAATGACACAATCTTCGTGAATTTTGGAATTCGCAATGAACAGTTTAGATTACTATTTTATATAATTTAGCAGAATTAGATAGTCCACTTGCTCTTGATCGAATAATTGAATATGAATTTTGTGGAATTAGATGAAATTTAATTTCGAAATATACTGTTCATGAATCATAAAGTTCAATACAGACAGTTACTAGCTCGAATGATTTAAACTGAATGCCTCCGTATTCACTTTTACTATGACTAATTGTTATGAGAAATATATTACAGATTCTGTCCGATATTGTAATCACGTATTGTGTTCCGAAGTTAAGGTCGCATAATCGAAATTATGTGATCGAAAGGGCTGAGAACGAACTGTGTGGTAGAACGTGTGTGGTAGAACGAACAATTTGTTTCAATCAATTTTAATATTGAGGGTGACCAAGTGGTTAAAGTTCATAGTACCAAGATTGGTGATGGTTAGATCCCAGCTCTGTGCGCCAGTATCTGGTCAGAATCGGCAAATAATCCGATCGGTTAAGCAAAGAAAATGTGAAACAGTGAATTGCGAGTTCAAGCCCGCAACAAGCACGTCTCGGAAAAATTTACGGCCGGACCCGCGGCCGGTCTCGCGGCTGCCGGACTCCAAACATAGAAAAAACCTAGCCAATCAACGAAAACCTCACAGGTTAGGTTCAGTTAGGAACAGGCTCCATTAAAAACACAAAAAAAAACTAGAAAAACCCGTAAAAATACTAAGAAAACCTTTCCGGCCGCAAGACCGGCCGAGGGTCCGGCCGTAAATTTGTCCGAGACCTCCACATGGATGTTCTTCAATGTTTAGAATGGGCGTCGCGTTTACAGTCTAATAGACGCTGAAACCGCTATTAATTATTAAATTTTAATTATTAAAATTATTAAATCATGGAACATCATGTGATGAGCAAAAAAATACATTTAATTTTATTCGTCTACTCCTTTAATTACTTCAAGTAAATATTTGTCACTTAAAATTTATTGCATTGATCACTGATAAGGTATAATCTTTTGGAATACACTGCGGTATCAAATTCGTTGCTAGCTTTTAAGACTTTCCAAAAATTATATTATCCAACTCCTTGATCAATTTGAAAAGCATAGTTGAAATTTTAATTTTCTTTGTCAATTATTTTTTCTATCCGGCTTATAGGCGTAAAATATTGGATTAACCGTAGTGTCATTCAGAATCCGAGATCAGATGCTACTCTTACGCCTACGGTAGACATTAGAAAAGCGTCGCTGTTTGTTGGCTGTTGACCCCGAGTCACGGCAGAACTCTACAGTTTAAAGAGACGACGAAGAGCTACATAACTTTCATACAAAATTTTATCTTAAACGATGTATGCATGGCTTGACTTCATTCTCAATTTCTCCACCTAGCCTTTTTATACGGATTTCTGTTGTTGAACCAATGAACCTGCTTTACCTTTCACAAATTAGTAGATTATAGATATGAATTTTATTTTATTCAAACGGACCGACTGACAGAGTAATAGTATGGAGGTATAAGAAATTGAAAATTATGTTTAAACAATTCATGAACTTGAAAACATTCTCAAAATGTCATCACAGGACACAGATCACTCAGAGTCTCAGACACCCACTCATCAAAAGAGGATTTGTTGTCACTTCAAACTTCAAAGTTCAACATCAACTCACTTGCTTGTCTTGCCAGTTGCCGCTTGCCATACCTATTTTGAACCCTGGCAAATCTAATTAGAAAATTAAGCAAAAACCACCAATGATTTAACATGGTATGTTGGTATCTAGCCAAGCACCATGGTCAGGAAGATGTGCCAGGTGTGCGGGAATTTATATTGTCATTTTAGCAACCTGCGCGGTGCGCCGTACTATGCCGGTAAAAAAAATGCGCCGTGCGCCGACAGCGCCGTACTTTTAGAAAGCTAAAATAGTTTAAATATGGACGCGCGGCAATGCAAATTACGTAATCACACTGACCGTACACACAAACTGACAAACGTGTATCCGCATTGTGTTGTGGTTGGATACAAGCATAGTGGCAAACCAGAGCTTTTTTAGAATCAGTTCATTTTTAATTTCCTCATTTACTCAAGATTTAAAACAATTTCTTAAGTGTGATAATGCTGGTATCCAGGATACTTTACTGGTCTACCAACTAGTATGGAATATATCTACTTGGCGAGCCGCGACTGAATTTTTCGAGCCGTGGTTTTATGGATTTGCCAGCCGCGATTCCATTTCTACGAGTAGCCACGAGATTTCATACCTACTGAAATTATATGATATTAGAGCCGCGATATTTCAGACAAAAATAGGACTTTTCCAGACTAGTCTACCAATAGGACTCAAAAATGAACTTGAGGTAGAGTCTAAAAAACCCTCTGCTTTGCCACTATGGATCATACGAGTAACGAGTTAACTAGATTGCTAACCAGGAACCAGCTAACGCGTCAACTCAGGACTCAGGTTCTAAGAGTCAGCACAGTAATGAATATTCATTCATAGATCACAATTCAATCGGACATGAATTACAGAACTAAAGAAGGCAACATGGCTTTAGATGTGCCATTGGTGCCTTCTAATGAATGACTGGACTGGTTGCGGACTTGCGGCAAGTAGGGTATGAACCTGTATGTCAACAGTACGAACCTGCATGCCAATGATTGCTGGGACTACATTCCCGAGTCCCGACATCCTCCCGGCCGGCAAAATTGACACGATGAATACCTAATAACAATGCGCGTAAATGGACTATACAAATTAGGTCAATATGGCATAATTACAGAGCGTAATTATGCTATGTGATAGTGATACATAATATGAATATATATATATTTGCAAGATAAGTCAATGGTCTGTCGTTTATTTTTGCTTCATTTGAGCAATAATGGTTTCCAAATCTGGATGCGTTATGGTTATGTTATGTCATGTGTACTTTGAATGTGCAAAAATTATAACTATCATATGAAAATTGTTACGTAGGTTATTATAGCACAAATCACAATAGAGTATCAAGATTGCAGCTCTGCCACCAGCCTTCATTGAATTATACCGCCTTTTTCTAAAATTCAATAATCTCTCTTCCAGCAAAGTTTGCAAAATTCATTAGCTGCAGAAAATACTCTCTGCTGTGGTGTTCCAGTTCCGGTTGACATGAAAACTTGCGGTAAACTTGCGGTTCCAAAAATGGCGGGAAAGCTCTAATCGCGCCGCTCTGAAGGCAATTCATATAAATAATAATCTAATGCACGCCTACGCTGGAGGAAGTTCAAACTTCAGAGGTGGAACTAAATGCAGTAAATTTGCAGTAAGTCAGAAAATACCAGATTTAGGCATATATACCAGATCTAAAATATTCATACCAGACACCTTTTGAAAATACCAGATTTGTGAAATCTGGTATAGAAATATACCATCTGGCAATGCTGGTTCAGCCTTACTTGAAATCATCTACAGATGATGTTGCCATTCCATTCAGATGAAAACTGTGTCTAAATCAGAACTGTGTCGGACGGCTCCGCGGCCCGCGCCGAGTGCTGCGCGGCGCGGAATCGATGACCGTGATTTGCACGAACGTCTGCGCGAAAAAAATATAATTAGATTGATTTACGCAAGAAATTTCCCCGTTTATATACATCTTCCTGAGTGTGGGCCAAGCAGAGCTTTTTGTATACTCAACCATAAGTTTGTTTTTGAGTCCTATGTCAGTATGTCCTATAAGCTATAATAAGTAGACCACTAACTTACTAAGACCAGTATAGTATCTGGTGTCATGGTCATGGATAGTGGATACCAGTACTAGGCTTAGTAGGCTACTACCCTACTAGCATTATCATACATAAGAAATTGGCTCAAATTATGACTTTTGAGTAGAAGACAGTAAAAATGAACTGAATCTAAAAAATCTGATTATACAACAGTACACTTACTACACTATGCCGGGTATGCCCTAAGCCCATGAATAGGACTAAAATGTCCTTTATCCTGGCCAATTTTTTCCATTTCAAAGCATAAATTGTGGTTAAAAGTAATGATTGCAGGTAAAAATAGGTACTGTTTTTTTGTCATTCATTGACGATAAATTAACAATGGGAAAACCAAATAAAAACAAATGAAATTGGCCAGATTTCTGGGTATTTTTTTTGCAAAATCATAGGTAACTTTGGCCTAAATTAAACTAAGAAGTAAGTAAAATTTTGGGCAGAATTTTCCAAAAGTTGGCAACTGCTAGAAATTTCATTTTGGGATATTGGGAAGATGTTTCTAAAGTCATGGGTGAAAATAAAATAGTCTGCTTATAGAAGATTTAGAAATTCCTGGTTAGTGGTTGACAGGGATGGTTAAATTAGCCAGATTTACAGGTAATGGATAAAAATTATAGATACAGACTATGGTTGAGAATGAGATCATAAGAATTATACAGGCAATGGATTAAACAGGATTAGAATTTTCATTCATTTTGACCTAATATCAGTCGTGGTTCTCAAGTGCCAAATTTTCAATACATTTGGAATATTGTAGCCCTATTGTTCATTTTTGTTTACTACCATTTGAAAGGAGATATTTATTCCATCTAGGGGGAACCTCATAGCCTTAAAAATGGTGTGATGGCTCTTGTTGAAGCGTATAAGATGCATATATTTATTCTTTGCCTGTCAACAAACATGCCATTTCATGACACTTAAAAAGCCAGCAGTTTGGTATCACACATTTGCCAAATTTCCAGCATCCAAAATATTTTGCCTTGTCATTCCCTGTTGTATTAGTCCAAACTATCAAATTGGGTGGAAGCAACTAGCAAATTAGACAAAAAAATCAAATCGTAAATCTGGTAAATTTACCCATTCCTAATGACCATTTCAAACTTTCTTTACTGAAAAACAAGAAAAATTGCAATTTTTGAAACTCATTAGTGAAACAATCATATTTACTGATTTTGGGAAACTTCTGCCATTATTCCAAATTGGATTGTAGTCATGTTTCTGATATCAAAGAGCAATTCAAGGTACATATTAATATCAACTTCAACATGTATCTGATGATAGCCAAAATGATACAATATCACATGCTAAATTGCCTCAACAAGCATAAAATTAGGGACATATTCAATCTGGATTATCAGACATTCCTAAAATTGCCAATAAAAACTATCATCATTCTATTACTAATTTTCTGAAACTTTAGGCAGAAATATGCTCTTTTTTTTTATTTTCTATGCAATAAATAAGGCCTAAACACTGTGAATTTGACTGCAAGCCCAAGCATTTTATCTCATTCATGGGGAGCTTTAGCAGGATTTTCCTGAATGCAAATATGACATGAGATGCATTAGGTACTTAATAATGAAATCATGGTACAAGAAATGTTTGCTTTCTCAGTTATGGTACCTAATCAATATTCTTACGGTTTCACAAATCCAGCAGTAGCATGAAAAATGAATATTTCCCAATTGGCACTAGATGTATGCATATATTATCTATAATCTCATTGTTATCAGACGTACACTACTACTACTGAACACTTTAGCATCCCTGCATTAGTTGCTTGAGCAAACTTAAACAAAGAAGCATTGTCATTCAATTCATAGTGCAATGTTATTCATTTTTTTAAGAACCATTATAATGGTAATAAAAATCATTTGCATTTAAATTGTCCTTGGTTAGACCTTTGCATTTTCTTTAACTGTTATTTTAATTGATGTGATTCATCATGAATGTGGAAATTACTATTTACTAAGAAATTGTTCATTCTTATCCCTCTAGGATCAAGAAGAAATTTCTCAAATAACTTAAATGTTGCATGTATGAATGTATACATATATCTGATGGACTGTTGATCCCCTTATCATCTTGCTTTAATAAAGATTATATTCTTCTTCTGAAATGAGGTGAGCATTTTTGTGAATGCAGGTACCAGTATAGAAATAATATCTATGATATTATAGATATTTAATTTTATTGTATTGCATGACATCAGTTAGCCCGTGTCTCTGATACGTAGTATATATATATAATCGCTGGGTCCATATAATATCTATGATATTATATGGTCCCAAGTTTCTTCAAAATATTGTAATTCATATGTTGCTTTGAAGCTAAACAACATTATACACAATATTTTATTCAAAAAGAACTTTACATGTGGCTCTAAGAACATGATTGATGTGCACAAGATTTGTATAAAATAGCTCAATAAATTACACTTTGCCTTAATCAAAACCCTGAATTTCAGTGGCAGTGGTGGCAATGCCATGCTCCTGCACCAGCTGAGCGTGTTGAAGCTGCGACACCTGAAGCGAATTATGGGATGCAATTTTCAGCCCCCTAGTGACTTCCCTTGCCCTGTGCCCCCGCCATGTCTCCCTACTATCCTGAGGCATCCTCCTCTACAACAAGGGTTAGCTTGAAACATTTATCTCTGTGACCATTCGAGCATTTTAGTATAGTATAGATCAGCTTTCTTTGCTGATGCTATCAATCCTCATTTTGTTAATAAAGGCATTGCAATTATCACTTCATGCCATTTATGTTTCTTTTATACATTTATTTATTTGATAATTTACTCTATGATACTTCCTTTCTTATGTGTATTTATTTCCTAAATAATTAATATTATTTCATTAAATTTCAATTTAATTTCTTCTTCTACAGGTACTTTTTGAGCCTGCACCTGTCTTGGCATCCAAATGTGCCAGCATTCCTGGTTTCAGAGCTCAGTTGCTTGTCACATCCTCAGTGGCAAGAGCTAAATCTTGTCAGCTCCATTCCAAAGACACTGCAAACTGCTAAAGGTATTTTAACCTGGTACCGTAATTGGCCCTCATTAACTGAGAATTTACAATGTATCTGCAAATAGTTGCATTATGTGTCTGTGATGACTTGGTTATTGGGAGGGAAAACCTGATTGGATGACATTCAAACAGCACATGGATTATTGAACTCATCTTAGAATTCACAGTTGAGTTTTGAAGTGTAAATTAACTTCACAAGTTTGTGCAATTTATCAAGCTCTGATTTTTTCTCATTAGCAGAAATGCTCATTGTTAACTTGGCATCATTCAATGCTACCTATGTATTTTGCATGTTTTGAATTAGATTCTCATTGCAGGCTTGGTGGTACGTGTGTGGTACAAACCTCCTGCCAGTTACTGCTCAAGTGAAAGAAATGACAGGCATGTATTTCATTCAACACCCTGTGCATCACCAAACATGGGAACTCTGAGCACATCGGAGTCCACCAGTTCCCAGTTACAAAGTGATACGGTTATTTCCTCATCTACCAGCACCACCAAAGATGATGAGTCTAGTCATAATCCTGATTCAATTACTCATATTAAGAACAACTCTTCTTCCTCGTCTAAATTACCTCCGCAAATTGTGGCCAGTAATTCAAATAAAGTTTGTATTCTACCACCTGAACCCCCAGACTGTGCGAACAAAACCCCTGCAATTCTTTTATGTTCTTGGGCTGTCCGATTATCTGGTCTTGTTCCTATAGGAACAAATTTATCTCAAACTTCTACTAGCCTTGCCAAGAACACTTTGGTTTTCCAATTCATGTCAGGCTCTATGCTTTATTCTTCTGCTGACGCCATTATTTCACCGTTGCCTGGAGACGATAACCCGAGCTTGAGACAAGTGTGGCATGACATCAGTTTGCCCATGTCTCAAACCAAACGTAGCTACTCCCCTAATGTCCTCAACAAGTAAGTCTTGCTGTGTCTGAAGTTCATTTTTATTTGTATTAATTGAGTCTTGATGTTCTCTAACTTAAGTTGATCAACTGATGTTCTTTTCTACCATGGATTTAAAAAATTATGAATATAAGTAGGTACCAAATATAGTGATTACTACTTTTTAAAAATTTGTTATGCATGTTTAATAGAAGCTCGTTGTCTCTTAGCTCGTGCCTGTATTTCTGTCCAATAGTAGGCAGTTTTCAAAGGGTTGACCTAAACGTATCTAAGAAAACGGCTGTAACATACGACAAAATGTGCCCCTGAAAGTTGTTATTCAAGATTTCTTGTCCTGCAGACTGCACCAGTACGAGCGAGACATCAGTTCCTTTGAAGAGGAGTGTGAGCAGCGGAAAGTGAGCTTGCGGTATGTTGGCAAACTTTCTGCAGACTCCCGAGAGAGGCTCCTCAATAATCAGGTGTGGTGCTGTGGGTGTTCATGGACACTATGTTTCTTTTACAGCTGCTGTCGATTTCCATACAATATCTATAGTAATATGCTAATTATTCTTATTCCCCAACTGCTTTCACTTGCTCCAGCGTTTTTATAATAATTACCTACTAGTTGTTGACTCTGATACGTAGTAATTAACTTCTACCATACTTTGATCAATATCAGTCAATTACGAGGTTATGGTCATCCTTGTTGCTTTCACAGGTGCAGGCTCTTAAGTCACGCCTCGCTGTGACTCGCGCTGTGGTGCAGCGAGAGCGTCACAAGCTGGAGAAATTGCAGCGCAAAGTGGAGCAAGCTGAGAGCTCCAACCAGGAGAAGGGTGAGATTGTTAAC
This sequence comes from Hyalella azteca, assembly GCF_000764305.2. Lineage (NCBI taxonomy): Eukaryota > Metazoa > Arthropoda > Malacostraca > Amphipoda > Hyalellidae > Hyalella > Hyalella azteca. Next base: position 13,620 of record NW_025936713.1, on the reverse strand, counting down.
CTGGACCAAGTCTTTATGATAAATTGATTACTGAATTTGTGCCCATTGACTGCCAATTTTCATGTTATGAGCCAGTCTTCATGAGTTATTTATTGAATTATTGCTTTGAGATAGTCCTTTGAAATTGGGTTACCATTGTTGATGAAGAAGACAATTCGAAAAATGAATACTCTACTAACTAAACTCTCGTATTTCAGATCGTTTATTTCTATGATATATTAGCAGAAAAAATTGTCAAGTAGAAGAAACTGGTTTTTCTTCGAGCGCTATTTTGACAACGGCTATATTATTTATTTGCTACTTATGTGCCAATGTTACGTTATTAGCACTGAAGAAAAATGCTAACTTCCAATCACATGACCATGTACAGTTAACTCGTGGCATTTTGTACTGGTTACAAGCCTTGTCAGTTAGCTGCAAACTTCACGACAGGCATGCAGCTGCTGACGCTGCTGCAGCAGCTGGGGCGGGAGAGACAGCACCTACGCAGCGTGTGCAGTCAGAGCGAGCATCAGCTGCAGCAGCTCGAGAAAACCAAGTCTTTGCTGGCGCACAGGCGGTCCTGCCTCATCAGGGAACTTGCCCAAGTCTACCCAATTGTACAGGTAATTTCTCTTGAACGATTGGGAATATTTATATAATTTTGTGTGGTATCTCAGCCCGCGTTTATTCAATTGTGGGAGTTACAGTAGCAGAATGCTTGGATATTGTTTTTTTTTTGTGTAGGATCTTTGGCTGCATTCATGCAGATGTAGGTAGATGTTGGGGTTGTTGAACGCCCCTTTACCAAATACTTCCCAGCACAGCTTACTGTATGATTCGCTTTTCATAATAATTATGTCACGCATCGGGAAAATTCCATTTTTAATTCACTTCCAATTTCGTTTTTTTGAAATGTCCAACTTTATCTTATACAGAAATTCTTAGGGTTGGTAGAGTGTTACTGCTGCTATCATCTTGCTTAAATTCCGGAATAAGTTTTTCCCCATTTTCAATGCTTTAATTCTTTCTCACTTGAATGAAATAATTTTTTTTTGTTTCAAGCGAATAATCCAGAGCAGAAAAAATTCTCACATTTATTTCATTTTGTATGTTTATTTAATCTCATATTTAATTTTGATCCCAGATAAGTGCAAAAGATGACTTTTCAATCTGCGACATTTGGGTGCCTGATGCTACACTTCTAAAAGACAACAACTTGTGCACGCCAAGTTTCCAGTCAATTCACCACCGTAATAAACCTCCTCACAAACCTGCTAGCAACAGCTCATGCAACAAGACCACCCGAGCCTCTACCACCAAAAATAACAGTCGGGAGTCAAGTCCTCTTCTTGGTAACACATCTGAAGGTGACGGCAGTTCAAAGGCAAGCCCCAAGCAAGCAATTCTCTCTTCATCATCTCCCATCACCGTGCCCCAACAGTTAAATGCAGCCAGGTCTTCTTCATCAAAGAAGCTTCCTGAGTCCTCGCGTTCATTGCAAGTGCATCCGCCATTCCACCCAAACCCGAATATTTTAACGCAATCAATGGAGGCGCTACCGCACACGCCTGAGAGCCTCAGTGCAGGACTTGGTCTTACTGCGCACCTGCTGTGTCTTGTGTCAGGTTTGCTGCAGTTGCCCCTGCGCTACCCCATCACGCCTTCTGGATCCATGGCCACCATCACTGACTTGGCTTCCACGCAACTGCCAGAGGATTCCAGGAAGTGCGCAACATTTTATTTAAGATTAGTACAAGAGATAAGATCATGATCAGTATAATAGATAAGATCGTTATGATCAGTATAAGTAGATAAGATCTTTATGATCAGTATAAGAGATAAGGTTATCACGACAAAAAAAAAAAATAAATGGCAGTCCAAACTTTAGGAAGAAACTTTATTTAAACAAATGTCGGAAAAATATACATATAGCATAATTTATGGTATCGAAGTTTGATTTAATAGTTGAAGCTACTTGCGTTTAGTGTTGACGCTTGCTTTACGGTGGAACTCTTTGTTACGAATTCAACATCCATCCCACTAGAGCTTTATCAAACTTTCTTGTCGTCATTCTGCATTTATACCTAATATCTGATACTCTATCCAGACTTCCATTGTACACTCGCGGCACCCGCGACAAGGAGCGCGAGCGGCTGCACTTCAGCTACGCTGTTTTCCTCCTCAACAAGAACATCGTGGAGCTGCTCCACTACCTGGGGCGCTCCAAGCTGTCCTCCACAGCGGCCACGCTCCCCAACCTCCATAGCGCCCTCATCATGCTATCCAGGTACGAAAGTATCTGGATCACGCTCTCCAGGTACGGCATCCTCCACCCTGTCCATCACGCTCTCCTGGTACATTACGCTCCCTGTCCATTCTGGATTCCTGGTACATGATATTTTTTACGTACAGACTTCCATTGTACACTTGTGGCGCCCGTGACAAAGAACGCGAGCAGTTTCACTGAATCATTATTTAATTTCGATCATATCCGTCCTTTCTTGCCTGCCATTAAAATGGATGCATTAGTGTGACTTTTGGATGCATTCAAGTAGGTATTTTCTTTGACGTGGGCAGAGCTTGTAGTGTACTTGCCAAGCCTCGATTCAATCTGTCCTTGTGCTTCAGTTGAACTTCTATGCTTGTATTTTCAGGAAAGATGAGCCAGCAACTAAATCTCTGCCTGATGCGAGATGTCAGCCGCTGCTCAACAGCAACAACCCTGGGCTCTTGACAGATATCTTAACTCCTTTCATGAACTCCAACGGCCCTCCGCAACCGAACTTGAGTGCCAACAAGAATGCTCCTCAATCTCTCCAAGGCCAGCAACCCAAAAATTTGAGCTGTTCTCGCTCACCATGTCATACGCGATCAAACTCTCAGTCGCTCTCCCAATCCCCTCAACGATTAGTCTCAAAGTCTCTCTCTCCGTCTCTTAGCCACAAAAGCTTCAACATGGTTATTCAGCCTTCGGGTTTATTTTCTGATAATAATACTGATAAGGGGAAAAGAAGCCTACAACACAGTGCTAGTGTAGGAGATCTCATGAATATTTTTCTGTCATCTCCCAAAGAAGATGTCACTCCCATTAGTGATCAACAATCTCTACGAACCAATGTTAATGATTTATCTCTTTACTCAAGTAATTATGGCACGAGAACTCCAAGTTCTCTTGATAGTAAGGAGGCTTGCCTGAGTTCTCAATTTACTTTATCGCTTGATAAGGGCCTGGATCACATCCAGAGTCTTGTTGATGAAGTGCGTGGAAGAGGCATGTTGCAGGACGACATCAACGCGTCCTCTGGCGGAAAATTTGGAACCGTCTCCGTGGATACAAAACTGTCCGCCAACACCGGCTCCCTCACTAACCTAACAAAGAACAAGGCTTTGGTGGTCGTAAGCCAAAGTATTGAATTTGAAAACTCTAGTGTATCGCGGTTTCCTGACTCGACAACCCTGATGCTGAGGACGTGGCAGGAAGACAGTCCTATACAATATTCCTACACTCCTCGTGGGAGCACAGACCTGCTGGAGGAAGTTGGGGTCGAAGCTACTGAGAATTTCATGCAGCCCTCGGCACCTGAAGTTGCTAACACAGACAAAGATGTAAATATTAGCAAACCAGATTCACTAGAGGACCGAAGTGTTCGCACCTCAAACGATAGGAATGATGAAAGATTAAACAAAAGTACTCCGGTAATCTCCGTACCCGATCCTCAATATAACGCCGAACTGTCGAAATCCGGTAAACGGCCAATAAATCGGAAAGAAGAGAAGACGGTAATTTCCAAAACAAAAGCTAGAAGTTTCTGGCCCTTCAGCCGCTCAAACACTAGCGAAGAAAGCTGCAAAGAAAACAACAGCGTCTCTGAGCCCCTCCTTGACGCAGAAGATTCCGACCCCGAAACTCAATGCATTCCTCCAGCAAGCAAAGGGTTGAATACGAACTCCACATCCAAAGGGGACTCTTCAACTACCGGTGTTGTAAAAGAATCTGATAAAAACAGTGCCTTATCTAAAATAACGGACGACCATGACTGGCTGAGCAGTTCGGTAGAGGAAGACACGCCACTGCTGGTGGATGGTCAGGACAGCGATGAACTTTTCAAGCAATCCGTGGCTGCCATGTCAAGAGAGATGAAAGTCAGGGCAGATTTGTCCGAGCTCAACGACCTTTCTGATGTTACTGACCGAACTGAACGTCTTGCCAGTAAGCCTTTTTCTTTCAAACCTGGGAAATGATGTCAGTAATTCTAGACGTCTATCATCATCAAAAAAGACTTGACAAGTCTCTCTCAATGTTACTCGCAATAGTGTCAGCATCGAACGTTTGAAGTGACGCGACATTCTTTGGTTTCATAAGATGATTAGATAATCAATCTTTACCGAGTAAGTTTTTAGGATCCCGGAGTATCAGCAAAACTACCAGTACCGGTACCTTTATCATAGTAACGGTTTCGGTAGAAATATTCAGTTTAGGAACTGCCTTGGGGAATATAACATGTTAGCAGCGTCTCGAAGAATGCATCACTTCAATGCTTCGCCATTGTTATGGTTCATGAGACAAAGCTTTGTTTTAATGGCTGTGTTGAGCCGAGGAGTCATGGCTGTGACGAGCCAGGAGCTGAAGCAAGTCTTTTCTCGTAACTTATCTGCGCTAAATTTGTCATTTCCGTGCAATTGTGATATAAGTATTTAGCTACCACCATATCGTGGTCTTGTAATCTGTAACCAGCACTCCAGTTGTGGCCGGCCTTCAACTATCAAACTCGTCTCTTCGTGAATTTTGCCTCGATGTAAATGAAGGCTGAACTAAAATTGCCTAATGTAGTAAGTCCTCTACTTTATTTACATCGCACCGTACCTCGTAGCGCCATGGCTGTAATGAAAAATAACCAGTTTTGCTGTATCAGCAAAAATCATCATGTGATACTCATGTGAATTGTGTGTGTTTGCACAATCTGATGCTCCTATGAAGTTATTGTTTTTAGCGCATTTTCACATTTATTGAAAAAATGCCCTATTGTGCTCGTCATATCCGCCTGTCTGACCGACCGTCTGTCCGTGACTTCACGTTTTCGTCGACGAGAAAAAGCGCTTTCTGTCACTCACTGCAGTGAGTACCGTACTGAGTTATATTTTTTATTTTGTTGAAGATCAGAGATTGCCACATTCGAGCTGGTGAGCACATGCTGTTATGCCTATGCTGTAGTTATGAAAGTTGAGACTGCTCTTGTAGAGACGGGTAGATTTTTTGCCTGTTATTAAGGTGACAAATAATTGAGTTTTACTTGACACTATGTATTCGATTAATAAAAAATATACGTATTAAACTTCAGTGTCAAGCAAGGGCTGTAGTGTCCACCTTGCTTTCTAGTGATTCGTTTAGTTCTAAATAAGGTGATTTTCTGTTACTGTTTCTGTTAGTATTTTCTAATATTTATCCAACGTTTTACTCAATTGTTCATAAACATTCCTAGTATGGATGTCGCGTGATAATTATGTTGTGAATGTTGTTCATTTTAATCGAATATGTCCAATTTATTTCAGTAGGTATTTTAATTCACATTTTTCCCGACAACGATAGATTCCTCAGCAGATGTGAACGTTGAACTTCTTAACGGTCTCAATCGCGTCGCAGAATGAATGTTAGTTATTGCCCTTATCTTTAAGAAGTGTTAAATTTTTCATTGATACACAGGAATTATTTTTCTTTAGAGATCTAGATAATGCTGATAAATTCTATCAAAAAATATATCGATATTTTGTTATTTGATTCAATTTGAGCATTTTATTTCTAACGGAAATGTACCGATGTTGATCTGTTTTTTATCTTTGGTAGATTATGTCGCTCGCGCAAATTTTTTTTTCATTTTCGCGTTGCAATTTGAGATAATCTTTTGCAAGAAACTCCATTATGTGAGAACTGAGGTTTTGGTGGTTATTTTTAATCGGTTTTCACAAAAACTCCTGCATTCAATGAACGCGTTATTCTTCAATAAAAATCCATGTCTATTGCGAAATTTTTGTGTAGTAAACTTGAAGGTTTTGGTTACCTCGAATTATTTTTCAGAAATCGATCTCTTTGCCAATTAATTAAGCGTTTTAATTTTTATTTTGCACTGTCTCGTAAAGTATTAACTTGTTGACGCTGTACTCGCGCTAGACGTACCTTGGTGACGCTGTACTCGTGCTAGACGTACCTTGGTGACTATGTACTCGTGCTAGACGTACCTTGGTGACGACGTACTCGTGCTAGACGTACCTTGGTGACGCTGTACTCGTGCTAGACGTACCTTGGTGACATGTACTCGTGCTAGACGTACCTTGGTGACGCTGTACTTGTGCCAGACGTACCTTGGTGACGATGTACTCGTGCTAGACGTACCTTGGTGACGATGTACTCGTGCTAGACGTACCTTGGTGACGATGTACTCGTGCTAGACGTACCTTGGTGACGATGCACCAAGGTACGTCTAAACGGGAAATTTTGACGGTCCATTTCACCTGCTGATTTCTTTTCTGCTGTTGGAGCTTACGAATTTAGTGATTATGTAATCGGGTTGAAAGTATTTATTTAAAGATTTTGTTGAATAAATGAGACCTTTTGTTTGTTCACTTTTCCCTTGAACTTCAAAGCACTTGATGCAAATATGATCGATGAAGAATGTTTTGGAAGTTGAGAAGTATCAGTTTCATCGATTTATATAAGCAAAATGCTACTAAATTTCATAATCTTGGCCTCAGTTCCCTTATTCCTCGACATCTATTTTATTCTACATGATGGTAAGTAGAGTTGGCGAGTCATGCTGCTAGCCTCAGTAACGCCCGTTTCTCTGTCAAACAGGTGAACAATTGTGGTTCATTTCGCATTTTTTAAGAAATGCTGCTTGCGTGGATCTATAATAATCAATGAGAACATCCGAGGAAGTAATGGCGATCATAATTCTCACTTACGAAAAAATAATAATGATACTCCGTACCAGTTGACGGTCACTGTAATGTCAAAGGCCAAACAGCGCGTACTAACTTTTTACTAATGCCCGCACTTCTTTTCCCATAATGAGCGGGAAATATTTATGACATGCAAAATTGGTAGAGATATAAAGATTTGAAAACTTACGCACTGCACATGGAAATTGAAAAAAATAGATTGTAGATGCAAAAAGAATTTACTCCTAATTTAACTATCGCTCAACGATCCCCGAGTTCTTTAAACTTCAACAAATATTTTTGAATAGATATGTAATCTTGATATCAATCTGTGCAAAACTTAAAATTTTGACTCGTATAAAACTAGAATAGCACGCAACGATTCAAAGACCATATAAATTTCCCAGGGCCTATACTTTCAAAAAAAGGTAAGTGATCATAAGTTCATCAGCCAATCATTGACGGCCTTTCAAGCAAAATCCACCAATCATAGACAAGAAAATAGAGCGTAAGTACTTGCGTTCACTTAGCGAGTTTTGAAAGTATTAAGTCGAACGTTTCGGAATCTTCGAGACTCGAACTCCGTGAACTGAACGCTACAGGAAGTGTTATGAATTAGTGGCATATCCTCCGCCTCAGTCCTTTGTGTCAGCGCTGATTTTGATCTCGAAATTTTATCCTAGCCAGCCACACCCGTAAATATCGTGGTAAGGTGAAGTGTGTGATATTCAGAAGGTGAACAATTTTTAGTGATCTACTGGAAAATGTATACGACGTACAGGAAACGATTTCTGTTTTGGAAGCAGATATACGTACGTTAAGGGGATCGACCTAGCATTTTGAAAACTTCTACAGTTATTATCCGATTGTCATGAAACTTCACATACATACGTAATGTCTATTTACTGAAGGAACTCCACCCCCCGCCCCCAAATAAAGGCGGGCCATCTGCGTCAATATTGCCGTACATAGATGGCAGTAGTATCGTTGGAAAGCTCAGAATGTCAGCTTTAAGATGAGACTAAGCATGTAACTGCAGCACAACTCAAGTAGAAACTATTTTCAAAGATTTCAGCAGCTAATTACTTTATATCTAATTTGTTAAAAAAACTCTCTCACCCGCTTTTCTTTAAAGAGACGTCATGAACGTAAATATTCACGTAGAGAGATGGCAGTGGTACCATTGGAAAGAGCAGAATTCCAGCTTTCAGATGAGCACAAAAACCAAAAAACGCCAAAATTGAAAATTTTAGCTAGGTCGGTCCCCTTAATTACACAGCACGATCAAGCAATAAAATTATTGTTGAGTTGCGGGTGTGCAGAGAAGGCGTCTAGAGATTATTAGAAATTTCCATATTTTTTTCATGCTATTTTTTTCGGCCATTGTGGGCGAATTCTATTACTTCACGGATTGTTTTTTATTACCGCGGACTAAATTGAGTCGCTGCATTTTATTTTCTTTTTCTTCAAGACAGAAATTAGGCAAAGGGCACTAACAATTTAATACATTCAGCAATGGGCCTTCAGCGTGATTTTCCAGTTTGCCAGTGGATTGGAATTCCAACCAGAGTCAAGTTCAAGTTGGGGAACCTTGACAGTGGCACCTGAACCACGGACTTCCTTCTATCATTTCTGTGCTGTGGTCCCAGTTTCTTGGTCACAGGCTTATGAAAGCTGCCAGCGACAAGTTGGCAGTCGCAATGTCTTCCTAATGTCTGTAATATGCGCGCAACGTATTAGTTTTTGTCGCATTAGTTTTTATCTTAAAAATAAATTAGTTTACGTTCGACGAAGTACTTCATTGATTGTAGTCTTGTGAAAAATGGCAGGTATTCGTTCTTTCCTTAAGAGAGAACGCGGAGACAAAAAAGCAACAAAACTGTATTAAAATTTTATTATTTATAGATTATAGTTTATAGTGAATGAAATGAAAACCGCTAAAATGATTCAAGTATATTAAATTTGTCTTCAATTTAAGACGTTATAAACGCAAAGTTATCAATTCGTCAGCCGCGATACTAAATAAAAAACAGGGTAGAAAATTGATTGCCTCCTAGCATGAGTTCCAAATTTTTAATATTTTGCGCTCAGTATAGTTTTAAAAGTCAGGAAGGCGCACTTTGTGGCTGTGGTATAGGCAGATAATAATGCGCTCAAATCAGCATGAAATTCAGACCATGAACTTGCAGGCTGAACCCGAACTGGAGTGCGAGAAATAAAATGTCACCAGCTTTGCTTGCTATAAAAGATTGGCCTCTGACCTGCGTAAGAAGTTTTCATGTCGCTAGTTGGTGGTCTCGTGTTCGTTAGCTCATTAACTCGTAGAGCAGTCAGATAAAACAGTGACGGATAAATTAGGAACCGTAAGCAACAACAGTGAGCAACGAACGTACTCCTGGAAATTATAAGTGATAACTGAACGTCTGAGTCAGTCGTGTTATATCTCGAATTCAGTCATCGCTCACGTAGTCCTTATACTGCTTTCAAATGACATGATGCCCTGAACATCAATGGAGGTAGAAGTAGGTATAGAGACCTTGCGTGTTAAAGTTTCAAATAGCATACTGTGGAACACATCCTTACGAACTTTCTTCGTGCAGGTCTCGATTGGTAAAGCTGTTCGTTATTAAATCGAACATATTTTTCCGTTAAAATTAATCGAGAAGACTCAGATACGTGTCATGCCTCCCGATAAGTCACCTCTTTTTTTTCGCACATATTGTACTTGAAATGAGGTGAAATAATTATTGTAATTTTGATGTGAATAATTACAGTTAAATTAAGACACTATCTGATCGGAGATAGTGAATATTCTTTACTATCTCTTCCCACTCCTTGGCAAAGTCGACAACCCGCATGTCGGCAGCATGCTTCTTGATACATGATGTCCAATTTATAGCTGAAAAATATCGACGGATTCGATCACTGTTTTTTTTGTAGTGCCCGGGGCTGTTAGACAATGCCCGGCCGTCAGGCAAAGCACATTTTTTCATATCTGACTTCGTAAGACTGTTTAGTCGTAAGGAAGAGCGTTCGTTAGGAGGTGTTCCACTATATACAAGCGTCCATTGACCTACTGTCCGCTGACGGTTACTCACGTTAATGGGCTTTTTGGTAAGAATTGTTTTGACATTTTTGCATTAGAAGACCTAACATTAAAAGCTCTCTGGTTGTAATCGTACACATGAAGTCCAAGGGAAGGCTTGCTTGCGGCTGCTTGATGGGGACACCTCGAACCTTCTTAAACCAAACTTGCGTGTCTCCTAACCACGCCCTCGCCTTTCCCTCTCACAGACTAGCAGAGCTCGGTAATAATGTAGAGCAGGTCATTATATGTTGAATAGATTCCGAAACTTGAAACATTTTTTACTGTTTTTAAATTCTGTTTATTAAATTCAGTGATGGGTCAATCAATGCATTCACAATAATTAATTGAAAGTTTTCGTTCGTTTCAAAGTTCAGGTGAGGGTTCAGTTCAGTTTCTCGTTTGCAATCCTTATTTTGACGTTGAAGTTCACGCCTGGTATGTTACATTATTTAATGTACTAAAAAAGCATGTTGCGCATTTTTCAACTCTCCTCCTGGCATACAAAAAAGCCGTAAAACCATCCCTGAACACTCCACACAGTAACTGAAGGAAAATACACTTAACTGCAATCTTTAATGTCTCTTTGATAGACGTTTTGCGCTTGGTCAAGACTGAGATAACAAGCCACGTAATATTGATCTCTCGCTGAGATAACAAGCCACGTAATATTGATCTCTCGCTGAGATAACAAGCCACGTAATATCGATCTCTCGCTGAGATAACAAGCCACGTAATATNCACTCAGCCCTCCTCAGCACCCTCGTCCCTCCTCAGCAGCACTCAGCGACCTTGCAATCCAAACGTGCAGCGGCGCTCGATCTTGTGGCTAGTGTCGGCCTGGCGCTTCCTGAAGTGCGGCCAACTTTCTCCGAGCTCTTGTTAGCGAAAAAATCTACCCTGTGATCTACCAGCGCATGCTACCCACACCCGGTGTCTACTCTGTGATCTACCAGCGCATGCTACCCGCACCCGGCGTCTACTCTGTGATCTACTAGCGCATGCTACCTACACCCGGCGTCTACTCTGTGATCTACGAGCGCATGCTACCTACACCCGGCGTCTACTCTGTGATCTACCAGAGCATGCTACCCACACCCGGCGTCTACTCTGTGATCTACGAGCGCATGCTACCCACACCCGGTGTCTACTCTGTGATCTACCAGCGCATGCTACCCACACCCGGTGTCTACTCTGTGATCTACGAGCGCATGCTACCCACACCCGGCGTCTGCTCTGTGATCTACCAGCGCATGCTACCCACACCCGGTGTCTACTCTGTGATCTACTAGCGCATGCTACCCGCACCCCGCTTCTACTCTGTGATCTACAAGCGCATGCTACCCACACCCGGTGTCTACTCTGTGATCTACGAGCGCATGCTACCCTCACTCTGCTTCTACTCCTAGAACCCTTGGAACTACCACAGTACATTCTAGCCACACTCGTCGTCCGAGGTTCACACTCATGTACCCTAACACTCAAGAAATTACTGAAACCGAATATTCTAGGCGTGATGCATTACGAAACGCACGTAAAATAAGACAAATTCATCAAAAATTGAGTTTCACTTGAACGCGCTTTGCAAATATCAAGTTCTTTGAAATCTTTATAGCCTTACTTCATCCGATCACGTAAGAAACTTACTGAATTCTTGTGGCACTCATTCAAGCAACTTTTAAATCCAGACGTTACTTCCGTGAGTAGCTCCGAGCTGTTCATGTGCACAATGAATAAAATGCGATGCCAAAGCTGGCCTTCAGTGGCACGGTCAATAAGTTTATCAAATCCACGTACCCAATTTTTTCGAAGCAATTGCGAATCATGCAATCATTGCAATTGCAATTATAGTTATAATATATAATTTAATATATGTGGGTTGCAAAATCGATGATTTCCCCTACTTTTGAATTTTCTCGGAAATTTAGTGCAAGTAACTTGATTTCCAAATTACTCCCGCAATTTAATTTCAAAAAGTGAGTTGAATTTTTAAAATATTTAGAAAACGTGCGAGATCCCATTGCCTGCCCTGCCTACGGGCCCCATTGCCTGCCCTGCCTATATAGGCCCCCCAGAGCACGTGACTGGGGGGAACCTAACCCCACCCCCAAAGCACGTGACTGGTGAGGGGAGGCATCTGACCCCCAAGAGCACGTGACTGAAGGCAGCAACTTCCTGGACGTTAACAACAAGTTCGCCGTGCGATATCCTGCCGTCTAAACTGAAAAGCGTGACCCTTTAATATGCCCTGAGTTCAATGAAACATTCTCATTTAATTTATTTATTGAAATATTATTTAATTTAATGAATTAAGCATATGAGATGACTTATTGTTAAGTAAGTGAGCACTGGAGCACTATATCAAGAGGTGTCCAGTCACTGTTTAAGGAAAGGGGCTTACGATTTTGAAACACTTTATAGTCGAAAATTTATCCAAATTTTGGACACAATTCCTGAAAAATTGGTGTAAAAACTGCAGAAAACTTTACAAGTTTAGATGGAAGGACAAGGTGAATAAGTGCGTGAACTTTGCTGAAGGTTTCTCATGGGGACCAAAACGACGCTATAAATGTCACAATTGTCTGGATCAAAATACACACATTGATTTGATAAGTTAGAGAACTTCACTCAGGGTAGCATCTGTCTCTTATACACATCTAGATGTGTATAAGAGACAGACGTAATATCGATCTCTGGCTGAGATAACAAGCCACGTAATATCGATCTCTCGCTGAGATAACAAGCCACGTAATATCGATCTCTGGCTGAGATAACAAGCCACGTAATATCGATCTCTCGCTGAGATAACAAGCCACGTAATATCGATCTCTGGCTGAGATAACAAGCCACGTAATATCGATCTCTCGNTCATTTGATCGCCCTACTTAAGATCTGTCTCTTATACACATCTAGATGTGTATAAGAGACAGACCCAGCATCTTGGATCCAGAAGATCATTTACATCATTAAGATCAGATGCGGCCGTTCAATGGAATGATCTGGGACCATACTTTCAAAATTCGCTAAGTGAACAAGTACTTACGCTTTTTATTTTCTTGTCTATGATTGGTGGATTTTGGTTGAAAGGCCGTCAATGACTGGCTGATGAACTTACGTTCTTTTAACTTTTTTTGAAGTATGAGCCCTGCACACAAGACTTCCTCTCATCGTGGATCTGAGATCGGCGGAGGTCATCCATAATCCGACCGTCATTGTTCATCTTCTCGACGTTCTGCTCCTATTTTTTCAAGATTAAAGATGCTCCAGAAATGAATTTTGGAGCATCTTTATGTTTCATTTTTTGGAGATGCTCATTTTTTTGCCGTTGACATTTATGAAAAAAAATTTTTGGAGATGCTTCATTTTTTTTGCAGATGCTCATTTTTGAAGATGCTCATAGTTCATCTCCTCGAATCTTTATGTCTAATTTTTTGGAGATGCTCATATTTTTTGCCGTTGCCATCTCCAAAAAAAAATTTTGGAGATGCTTCATTTTTTTTGGAGATGCTCATAGTTCATCTCCTCGACGTTCTGCTCCCATTTTGGTCAGGATTAAAGATGCTCCAGACGTTCTGCTCCCATTTTGGTCAGGATTAAAGATGCTCCAGACGTTCTGCTCC
>NW_025936712.1:0-891 GCF_000764305.2 Hyalella azteca | reverse complement strand
ATCTATAATTATGTACACGTACTAACGTGCGTGCATCGATTTCTTGGGCTGCAGGATGCGATTCATAACCTAATTTCTGCTGATGTGAAGCTCGTAGGGGCTCGCCAATAAACTTTGCCGGAATAAATGCTTAGGAGTCCGGCTCTTCTTCCTTCCTTCCTTCTTCCTCTTCTTCTTCTTCCCTCTCTTCTTCCTTTTCTTCTTCCGTCCACGGCGACTCTGGCAACTGCTATTCAGAAACTCGGACGTCTCAAACTTTTGTTTTAATGGAGTAGTTTGGATGGAATAGATCCTGACGAGAACCATTCGCCAAGTATTCAATTGATAATATCCTATTAAAAACTGCTTCTTCTTTTGTCTTCGCTTGGTCATCTCATGCATTCTTATATTCCAAGAAGGTATATGTTAGTAACAGCAACTGCCATATCTGTTACAGCATGCATCTGTCTTTGAATGACAATTTCTTCGATGCCGTATGATATTGAACGTTGGATGGTTTAGAAAATAGAATGAGGTGATTATGACGCGTTAGCTTACGCGAGTACTACTCAGAATATACATAGCTGAAAAAGTACGGCTAACTCTCATTATTTTTAGCGCATTTTTTCATTATTAGAAAAAAGGTGCTATTGTACTCATCATGTCCGTCCGTGACTTGTCCGTCCGTGACTTCACGTTTTCGTCGACGAGAAAATGCGCTCTCTGTCACTCACTGCAGTGAGTACTGAGTTATATTCTTTATTTCATGCTCAGACTTAGTTTTTTTGTGGGTAGTATGCGTTAGTTTTGTTTCATGGCTTTGACATTTTATGACGAGGCAGGCAAGGCGCCTTCATATAAATCTCAAAATATAGTATATAGACACCCTCCGTTACCAACAACCACCCTCCA
>NW_025936711.1:0-348 GCF_000764305.2 Hyalella azteca | reverse complement strand
AGGTGTCTGGTGCGTAAAAACTAAGATTTTTTGTTAACTGATTTTAATGAATTGAATTATGATTGTTTAACATTCGTGTTCATAAATTTAGTCTGCAATGCATAGGCTTAATTTGCGTTCAGAAATGGGATGTTTACCCTAAAAAAAAACGTGTTCTCGATTGCAACTATGCATAGTCTTTATGTAATTTCAAAAAAAGTGATGGTCTTTGTTATCCCAGTCCCCAGGGCCCAGCTCTTGGGGTATCTTAGACCAGCTGGTAAAATCAATTATATTTTTTGGTAAAATAACTCCAAATAACTCCAGGTTTTGGTGCATTGTAGTAGAACTCTTCTAGTTACATATGCA
>NW_025936710.1:0-1623 GCF_000764305.2 Hyalella azteca | reverse complement strand
CATATATCATATCGTATCATATATCATCATATCATATCATCATATTACATCATTGCCTGTCGTGAGCCTCACTGCCCTACTTCGAATGGACAATCATGACCCATCCCCCAATAATTTAGCTTGCAACACTTCTGGACTGCAACATTCTCAGCCGCAAGTCTCCAGGCAGATCATAGTCATGGATGTAGACCAATCTGCCCACAGGACAACAGCCTGCCATAGTATGGCCCAGCATCATCTGCCAATGCGCGAAAAATTCTGCATCACTCGGACGGAGCGCGCCGGAGCCTTGCAGTGAATATGATGCCCTCCACCGACCCGTCCACATCTTGCCTTTGCTTCAAATCAGCCCACGGAACAGAATTATGCTATTTTGGAACAGAATCAATTTGGAACAGAAATCAATTTTGGAACAGAATTATGCTATCTTAAACCTAACCCCAGATGCTGTGAGCTAGAAGTTGCGTAATTTAGCGATGCCCTGGATGTATTCGATCCACGGCCTGGTGGTGCACGGCAGGTTTCTAGCAGCTTCCCTGACGAGCTGGGCTATTTGGTCGCAGTTCGTTATTCGCTGGTCACGGTTCGAGCTATAGTCCAGATATGAAGTGATGATTCGATGTAACGTTCTTTGGTGGACGATAATTACTCTCTAGGGTCTAGGCAATTCGTTCCCGTGTATGGTGATGTTAAGCCCATATTTTGAATAAAATTATGTCATGGGCTGGTTACGGAAACATGCTAGGCGTTCAATTCAGGGCTGATTTGTACACAATATAGGTGGTGCACGGCTGCGCTCCCGTCTCTGCATCTAGGAACTTGTAGGAGCGCCTAATCAGTCCAAGAAGTTTATTGGATTTATTAGCTTGCGTTTCAATATGCATAGAAAATTTCAGTTCGTTGTCGACATAAGCTCCTAAATCTTTTTCCACGCTAAAATTTTCGATCCTTTCTCTCTCGTTGCAACCATGTCTTCTCATGCGTCTTTCTTTTTCAATAGCTGAGGGAGTTCAGGAGACTCGTCCAAGGTGGCCCCCAGACTGAATAGTGCTCATAATTTGCGCGACTGTGGGCAAAAAGCCAGAAATAAAACATTGCAAAGAACAGCCATGTTAAAAGATGGAGCTGTTGGACGGTAGAATCAATGTTGAATAATATAAGAGATTTATTTGAGCGATAAATGCAGATTTCATCCCAGGTTAATGACTACTAACATGCCCAGCTACACTGTGCCTCACGTGAGATTGTGGACTCGACTGAAGGTCCATGCAGACTGGGCTGCACAGCCTGCATGGAGCTTCTTTAGACCAAGTTGGACTTGCAAAGTGAGAGTTTATACTTAAAAAAAAACTCCTGTGGGCTCGTCTCAGAAGGATCAAGAGTTAAAACGAATTTAAGGTGAACAGCGACAATCTTTAAAACAAGCAGTTGACCTATAACTACCTATAAGTATACATAAAAGTTTAAATAAAAGCTGGTCATACAATTGCAGAATGCTTCTGTTTTCCTCAAATTGGCATTTGGTTCAATGCCAGCAGATGTTAAACGAAATGAATATATATGAGTGTTAGTTTCCCGCAAATTTTAATTATTGTTAGTTGTAATTACCACTGGCTAAAATAT
>NW_025936709.1:0-395 GCF_000764305.2 Hyalella azteca | reverse complement strand
CCTAAAACTAAATATACTAGTAGTGCCACCACTTCTAAGTCATGCACTAATGTCCTAAAACTAAATACATTAGTCTTGCCACCACTACTAAGTCACGCACTAATGTCAGAAAACTAAATACATTAGTCTTGCCACCATGCACTACCAAGTCAAGCACTAATGTCCTAAAACTAAATATATTATTCATGCCATCTCATCCGAGTCGTATATCGTGGCAGCTGGCAAGCGAGTATTACAAAAGTTTAGGTTACCAATTATCAAATAGTTCCACCAACAATTCACATCGACTCGCTTTCCTATATTGTAGTGAGCGCAGAGCTACACGATAGCTACAATAGCTATAGTCAAATAGAAACCCACTTAGAACCACTAAATTCGATATAATATATAAACTC
>NW_025936708.1:0-609 GCF_000764305.2 Hyalella azteca | reverse complement strand
CCATGGCAACTGTGATAATTTTCAATGACATTTTCTGCAGTCTGTTTAGAGAAAGCAAGCCATTCTTCCTAAATTTTGAAAAGTTTTTCAAACATTTGTTTCTGTGAATTATTTTGCCCATAATATGTTTCTATTCAAATGAGAGGAAATTTTAATGATTTTCCAAAATTACAGAAACGACTAGACAAATTTTTTTGGGAATTCCCGCAACTGCGGAAAAAAGCCAGTGTTCCGGAAAGCACCTGGTCATTTTTCCTGCAGCTGTCAGTGCTGTGGCTTCTTCAAATGCTTCTACCTTCCTCACGGGGAGAAAGTCAGTTGCGTTCGTTGTGTAAGCACGTGTGCCATTTTGCGCTCTCTGATTGATTTACTGATAAAAGTTCTCTTAGAGTAATTTTTTGAAAGATTTTCCAGACCAAAGTCATTAAGTAAGTAGTAACACGACTGGCTTTCTCCCACAAGGGTTTGTCAGTCATTCGTTTTTTTTTTTCCTTTTTTTGTTTTTTGTTTTTTCCTACTCTCTCCTACTTCCTTCCTTTTGACTGCAAGTTGCCATCTTTTTGTTAGTTTAGTTCTTTGTTGTTACTGTTAGGTATGGACTCAGACTGT